>NC_090451.1:125735674-126008674 GCF_031143425.1 Pleurodeles waltl
TCAACCCTCTGTCTGGACTTCTGCACCCCCTCACTAGGAGTGGTACTGCCAGACACCAGAACTGGTGGGACGTTGGCTACAGCCGCCCCCCCAAGTTCTCCTGACACTGTGGGGTCTCCCTCAACAGATGGCCCTATGGTACAGGCTAGGCTCCCCTCCTGGTGTTCCCGCAGGGAACCCTCCAGGACCTGGGACCGGATCTCGGGCACCTTGGGCCTCAACCCATCCCCATTCCCTCTCCTCTGAGACTGGACATGGGGTCCCTCACCCATCCCACTACACTGGGACCTACCTGGGACACTACAATCCTTCCCTACCTCACCTGGTTGGGAACTACCTAGACCACTCCTCTCAGGAGCACCCCCAAATGCCTCTTCAGACTCTCTGGTACTCACCCAGAAGTCTGCCTCCATTGTAAGCTCCCTGGGGTCAGAGAACTCACACTCCACCTGGTGTTGGCATAGCTATGGAAAATAAGGACTAGACATATGCTCTCCAGCAATTACATCACTCAGCCCCTCACATGAATTAACCAAAGTACCCTTCACCCAACCATCCAGTGACTCTGCCTTGAAAAAGCACCCCACATCACCCTCCTGAGACTGGTGAGACAGTACCTGACTGTCCCTGACACTCAACCCACACTCTTCTGGGATGTTTTCACACTCCATAACCAGGACTTCTACCTGGGGGGAACCCCTCTCCCTGTCACTCTCACCTAGAGTCAGTAGAGTGTCCCTCCCACCAGTAGGAATATGACTCCCCATGCCAGTTCCCCAATCCACCTCAGGGACCCTGTGCATCACTGGAGCT
Source organism: Pleurodeles waltl (assembly GCF_031143425.1). Lineage (NCBI taxonomy): Eukaryota > Metazoa > Chordata > Amphibia > Caudata > Salamandridae > Pleurodeles > Pleurodeles waltl. The sequence goes on from NC_090451.1 coordinate 125,736,488, forward strand.
ACCTCATACCCCTGAACCTCCTGGCGTGTGTTAACTCCCTCCTTCAAGTAGGGCACCACCTCTCTGGGCATGTGCACTTCTGCAGCATCACTGGATATACAATTGTTGCTGCCACCATTCCAGCTGGACTCAGCCCTCATGACTTCCAGCTCTTTCAATTTAAGCTCGTAAGCATAAATCATTTTTTTAATCTCTAAGTTCCTCCTCCTTTCTTCCAACTCCCAATTGAGCTTTTTCAGCTCCCATTGGTACTCCCTCTCTGCCTGTCTGTCCTGTAACTCTTCAGGAGTCAGACCCTTGGGTGACACCCTGCCACCCCTCCTGGGGACCCTCCCCCCAGGCGTAACAGGTTCCTCCACTACACCACTGTGTATCCTCTGCACTTCCCCCCCCATATTCTCCTCCTCTGTGTGCCTTCCAGCCTTCTTGATTGTCACCCAGGCCCTCTGTGCCTGTTGCAGCTCCCCCTCCCTGGTGGAGCTCTCAGTGGGACAGTCAAGATCTTTAAGGAACTGTTTCAATTGAGCAACTGAGTACTCCTTCAGTTTCTCCATTTCAAACACAGCTCCAGCTGTTGCATCTCCAGATTGAGACATGATGGTCACAAGTGCAAAGTTCCAAAAGGCAGAAAAAAATAATTTCCCAATGAAGTAAAAAGAATCAGTCAAGGGATCAGCAAAATCATGGAAGTAGAATAAAAAGAGTCCTTAAGAGAAAAATCAAAAGATCACCAAACAAGTAGTATGTGGTCACGTAGTGGTCTGAGATCAAAACAGTAGTGTACACTTAATTACTGTATGTCAAGTACAAATACAAGTCCAAATCCCGACCGCTGGTCACCAATGCTAGAAATGGGGTCTTTGGTTGACAGTCTGGTTACCCCCTGTTCAAGCAAGGACCCTCACTCTAGTTAGGATAAAAGAGAATCACCCTCAGCTAACCCCTGCTTACCCCCTTGGTAGCTTGGCAGAGCAGTAGGCTTAACCTCAGAGTGCTAGGTGTAAAGTATTTGTACCAACACACACAGTAACTCAATGAAAACACTACAAAATGACACAACACCAGTTTAGAAAAATAGGAAATATTTATCTAGACAAAACAAGACCAAAACGACAAAAATCCAACATACACAAGTCAAGTTATGATTTTTTAAAGGTTTAAAATAAAAAGAGTCTTTAGGTAGTTGTAACACCACACTAGCGCTGCTAGCGTGAAAATGTACCTGGTTTGCGTCAAAAATAACCCCGCACGGGCGGTGTGCGTCGAAAGTAACCCTGCACGGCTGTGTGCGTCGAAAACAACTCGGCACGGCGGTGCGTGTTGAAAAAGCCAGCCACACGACGATCCGAAAGTTCCGCGGCGCAGGGTGCGATCTCTCAGCCTCCGTCAGCGATGCGGCGCGTCGTTTCTCCTGCTCCGGGCGTCGGTTTTTCGGTCGCGTTTCCTGCGGCGTCGTTTCTCAGCTGCGGAACCGGCGTCGCGTCGTTTTCTCAGCCGCGATCGGATTCGCGTCGATCTTTTCTCCGCACGGCACTCGGTGCGTGTATTTTTGTCCTTAGGCTGCCAGCCTCTCCTTTCAGGGTCCCAGGAACTGGAAGGGCACCACAGAGCAGAGTAGGGGTCTCTCCAGAGACTCCAGGTGCTGGCAGGAAGAAGTCTTTGCTATCCCTGAGACTTCAACAACAGGAGGCAAGCTCTACATCAAGCCCTTGGAGATTTCTTCTTCAAGATGGAAGGCACACAAAGTCCAGTCTTTGCCCTCTTACTCTGGCAGAAGCAGCACTGCAGGAAAGCTCCACAAAGCACAGTCACAGGCAGGGCAGCACTTTTTCCTCAGCTATCAGCTCTTCTCCAGGCAGAGGTTCCTCTTGGTTCCAGAAGTGTTTCTAAAGTTTGTAAGTTTGGGTGCCCTTCTTATACCCATTTTAGTCTTTGAAGTCACCTTTCTTCAAAGGGGACTCACACCTTCTTGTGAAATCCTGCCTTGCCCAGGCAAGGCCTCAGACACACACCAGGGGGCTGGAGACAGCATTGTCAGAGGCAGGCACAGTCCTTTCAGATGAGAGTGACCACTCCACCCCTCCCTCCTAGCAGAGATGGCTAATCAGGAAATGCAGATCACACCCCAGCTCCCTTTGTGTCACTGTCTGGTGTGAGGTGAAAAACAACCCAACTGTCAAACTGACCCAGACAGGGAATCCACAAACCAGGCAGAGTCACAGAATGGTTTAAGCAAGAAAATGCTCACTTTCTAAAAGTGGCATTTCCAAACGCACAATCTTAAAATCAACTTTACTAAAAGATGTATTTTTAAATTGTGAGTTCAGGGATCCCAAACTCCACATGTCCATCTACTCTCTAGGGGAATCTACACTTTAATCATATTTAAAGGTAGCCCCCATATTATCCTATGAGAGAGAGACAGACCTTGCAACAGTGAAAACGAAATTGGCAGTATTTCACTGTCAGGACATATAAACCACATTACTATATGTCCTACCTTATCCATACACTGCACCCTGCCCTTGGGGCTACCTAGGGCCTACCTTAGGGGTGCCTTACATGTAAGGAAAGGGAAGGTTTAGGCCTGGCAAGTGGGTACACTTGCCAAGTCGAATTTACAGTGTAAAAATACACCTACAGACACTGCAGGGGCAGGTCTGAGACATGATTACAGAGCTACTTATGTGGGTGGCACAACCAGTGATGCAGGCCCACTAGTAGCATTTGATTTACAGGCCCTGGCACCTCTAGTGCACATTACTAGGGACTTACTAGTAATTCAAATATGCCAATCATGGATGAACCACTTACATACAATTTAAACAGGAGAGCATATGCACTTTAGCACTGGTTAGCAGTGGTAAAGTGCTCAGAGTTGAAAAGCCAACAGCAACATGTCAGAAAAAAATAGGAGGCAGGAGGCGAAAAAGACTGGGGATGACCCTGCATAAGCAAAAGTCCAACATGCACAATGGCCGTGCACACCTATATATAACTCCATTTAGTTGTATCTCTAACTGTGTGCAAAGGGCACATTGCTATGTTTCTGTCTAAGCTTTGCTTTAGGTCTGAGGTCTTAAGAACCAAAGCAGGCTCCACGAATACTTGTCTGCACAAAAAAACAAGCATTTGCAATGCGAAAGGTCTCACATTTGGGAGAGTTAGAGCTATTGGCGTTGCAAATGACAATGTCTTTTACCTAGGTTTTGGTTTTCCTTGGGAAAATTGTATGTGTCCACGTTGTGTTTTGGGGCACTTCCTGTCGCGGGCGCTAGGCCTACCCACACAAGTGCAGTACCATTTTTATCGGGAGACTTGAGGAAACATAGAATAGCAAAACAAGTGTTACTGCCCCTTGTCTTTATCTACATTTTTTCCTTCCAAATATAAGACAGTGTGTAAAAAAGACGTCTATATGAGAAATGCCCTTTAATTCGCATGCTAGTGTGGGCACCCCAGAATTCAGAGATGTGCAAATAACCACTGCTCCTCAACACCTTATCTTGTGCCCATTTTGGAAATAGAAAGGTTTTCTTGATACCTATTTTTCACTCTTTATACTTCGGCAAATTAATTGCTGTATACCCGGTATAGAAAGAAAACCCACTGCAAGGTGCAGCTCATTTATTTTCTCTGGATACCTAGGGTTCTTGATGAACCTACAAGCCCAATATATCCCCGCAACCAGAAGAGTCCAGCAGACGTAACAGTATATTGCTTTCAAAATTCTGACATTGCAGAAAAAAGTTACAGAGTAAAACGTAGAGAAAAATGGCTGTTTTTTTCACCTCAATTTCAATATTTTTTTTTAGTTCAGTTGTTATTTTCTGTAGGAAACCCTTGTAAGATCTACACAAGTTACCCATTGATGAATTCAGAATGTTGTCTTCTTTTCACAAATGTTTAGGTTACTGGGATCCAGCATTGGTTTCACACCCATTTCTGTCACTGACTGGAAGGAGGCTAAAAGCACACAAAATCTTAAAAATGGGGTATGTCCCAGTAAAATGCCAAAATTGAGTTGAAAAATTGGGTTTTCTGATTCAAGTCTGCCTGTCCCTGAAAGCTGGGAAGCTGGTGATTTTAGCACTGCAAACCCTTTGTGGATGCCAATTTCAGGGACAAAAACCACAAGCCTTCTTCTCCAGCCCTTTTTTCCATTTATTTTTAAAAAAATAAATTTTTACTGTATTTTGGCTAATTTCTTGGTCTCCCTCAGGGGAACCCACAAAGTCTGGGTACCTCTAGAATCCCTAGGATGTTGCAAAAAAAGGACACAAATTTGGCGTGGGTAGCTTATGTGGACAAAAATGTATGATGGCCTAAGCGCGTCCTGCCCCAAATAGCCAAAAAAATGCCTGGCACCTGAGGGGGAAAAGGCCTGGCAGCGAAGGGGTTAAAATGCACTATTTTATTCCAATTTCTTCACTTAGCTTCAGATGAACTATTGTTCCCTCCCACCCCCTCCTTTCAAAGTGCACCAGCCACCACTGCCTGGGGTGGGACAGATTGTTTTCGATTGCAGTATGGCAGATTAATTTGGATTGCAGTGTGGTAGTTTGTTTTGGATTGGAGTGCAGAAGATTGCAGTGGGGTAGATTGTTTTGAATTGGAGTAGGGGAGATTGTTTTGAAGTGGAGTCGGGCAGATTGGAGTGGGTCAGATTGTTTTGGATCGGAGTAGGACAGATTGTTTTGGAGTGGTGCAGATTGTTTTTTATTAGAGTGGGGCAAATTGGAGTGAGACAGATTTGATAGGGGTGGCTGGAGAGGGTTGGAGTGGGATGAGTTAGAGTGGATTGGATTCGGGTGAGTGATTTGGACTGGAGTGAGGTGGATTAGTGTGGGTGAAGTGGTCTGGATGGGGGTGGATTGTAGTGGGGCAGATTGGAGTGGGGTGGATTGAAGTGTACCGCAGGATTATGTGTCAAAGCATAATTTCAGAATTTACACATAATAAAGAAACACTGTTGTTTTGCAATATTTTAAACAAGCTAATCGTCATCTTTTGAGAAGAGCGCCCACGAACAAAAACAAAAGAAAACATGCGTGGAACGTGGGAAAAGACGATTTGGCAAAATAAAAGAAAGTTAGATTTAAATTTAAAACTTAACAGTTTTGGTTGACCTGCTGGTCATGTTTTTGCCAGTCACAAGCCTTCTGTTTGCAGGGCACTAGAAGGTAAAAGGAAAAAATAGTACCTTGATCAGGTGGGGAGCAGCGGTCAGGCACTGATTAAGCTGAATCAATCAACGCTTGGTCGCTGCTCTACAGAGAGGAACGGGAATGATGCAAGACATGCCTTGATGAATTAAGAAACTGTAAAGAAGAGTGCCACATAAATAAAAAAATGGTGAGAGACATGCGGGCTCCAAGCACTTTACTGAATACTACAGAGTCTATCAAGCGTGACCCTAAAAAGGTCAGTTAGTTAAAATAAACAAACATTGTTACTTCTAAATATCAATATTCCAAGGACGCCTACATGGTCGTCAAGCAAAAAGTTCCTAGTGCATGGAGGGCCTTATGGTAGTTCTGAAGAGAGGCAAAGGACTTGGTCAGAGGGTGGCCTTGTTGGTGTGGTAGGGAGGCAATACCTCAAACGTTATTACTGGGGTAGGGGAGCTTGCAATTCGGAGTAATGAAAATTATCACAAAGCAATCAAGTAATTCCACATCAAAATAACAAGCGTGCGGGCTGACAACCATGCTCTCAGCATCAACGAGCGCAGAGTGAAGTGAATTTTACCATCCTCTGTGCATTTTTATTGCGAGGCTCATTTACTTTTGACTTGGCGCGCAGAAGGAGTGAGAAACCGGTCAATAGAAAGAAAAATCATCTATTTAAAAAGTTTAGTTTCACGTGGGCCTGTTGTGCTTACTTCTTTCAGAATAGCTTTTGAACCTCTGTCCTGTGTGTGTCTGTGACTGTCACGTGAAAGGCAGTCAGAGCATCCAGGTGGGCCCCATGTCACCTGGGGCACCGCCCACCAGTGCTGGAGTTTTAAACAGCACCCGGTTGCATTTTGGGACTTGTGCCTTTTCAATGTGAGCTCAAAGACCGGGAAGTGTGGAATTCTGTTGGCTAAAAAATATTAACAGCGGAATGTGAATAGGCCACACAAGACATGACGTCACTGGAAAGCTAAACAGTATGTTGGGGTGACTGGGTGCGGCAATAGGGCTGATGTCATGAATACGTGCAACTCCTCGGTTATTTTTGAATGAACTGCTCATTCATTAGATCCCACCCTAAGAAATGAGTCCACCAGTATGAACACTTGTTTCATTAGAAAATGATGGAGTCACATTGCCTATGTAGAGCAGGTGCTTATACCTTGGTTGGAAGTCATTGCTCGGAGAGTGTTGTCTTTTAAGGTGATTGCACTAGGTCCGAGCAGGTGGGAGAAGACTTGTGCAGTGACTGAGTAAGAGAGATAACCTTCAATTACCACATCACCCTCCCGACATTGTAATCATGTCCATAAAATGGTTTATCAACTCGACTTTCCACACTAAGTGAGGAGACTCAGGGTTACGGTGCTCATGAAGTGCACAGACACACTGAGTGCAACAGGTAGCGTGGCCGAGCGGTCTAAGGCGCTGGATTAAGGCTCCAGTCTCTTTGGAGGCGTGGGTTCAAATCCCACCGCTGCCAGAGATGGATTTTTACAGATCTTAATGACGCATCTCCCTTCTGACCCTTCAATTTGCATAAACAGTGACTCTACCAATAGGTCCCTAATTTTAAAACTCTTTTACAGTCTCCTTCTAAGTAAACTCCTAAACCGTGGACTCCAAGAAATCGGCTGATTGGCGCTGCTGTTGTTTTGCTTCATTCTGCTTAGATCACCTTCAAATGGAAGGTTTAACAAATCATTTGTTCTCCCCACGCGGTCACCCGCTCTTCTCTCTGCAAAATAAAATCGAACCTCTGTTAAATAAAGATTTAAAGTAAATTATCTATCTTCCCAAATAAAGTTGGTAAATGTGTTCTTCACAGTTATTTTAAAAATCAGGTTTAAAATAAACAACAGAGGTAGTCAGCAGGATTCAAACCCGTGCAGGGAACCCCCAAAGGATTTCAAGCCCATCACCTTAACCACTCGGCCATAACTACCAGCTCTCAGTGAGCTCTACCGAAACTTTATATCACAACAAAATTGTGCAAAATGGCCGTGCAGACCTATATATGACTCCATTTAGTAGGATCTCTAACTGTGTGCAAAGGGCACATTGCTATGTTTCTGTCTAAGCTTTGCTTTAGGTCTGAGGTCTTAAGAACCAAAGCAGGCTCCACGCACACTTGCCTGCACAAAAAAACAAGCATTTGCAATGCGAAAGGTCTCACATTTGTGAGAGTTAGAGCTATTGGCGTTGCAAATGACAATGTCTTTTACCTAGGTTTTGGTTTTCTTTGGGAAAATTTGATGTGTCCACGTTGTGTTTTGGGGCACTTCCTGTCGCGGGCGCTAGGCCTACTGTTGGACTTTTGGCCATACGCATGGTCATCCCTAGTCTTTTTGCCTCCTTCCTCCTGGTTTTTCTGACCTTTCGCTGTTGGCTCTAGGACTCTGAGCACTTTATCACTGCTGACCAGTGTTAAAGTGCAGGTGCTCTCCCATCTAAAGTTGGTATGATTGGCTTATACCTGATTGGCATATTTAATTTACCTATAAGTCCCTTGTACAGTGGTATCTCTATACCCAGGGCCTGTAAATTAAATACTACTAGTGGGCCTGCAGCACTGCTTGCGCCACCCACTGAAGTAGACTTTCAAACCTGTCTCAGGCCTGCTAGCGCAGGGCCTGTGTGCGCAGTTTTCTGCCACAGGGACCTGGCATCTAAATTTACTTGCCAGGCCCAGGACTCCCCTTTTACTACATGTAAGTCACCCCTAAAGTACGCCCTGTGGGCAGGGTGCCATGTATGTAGAAAGGCAGGACATGTGCCATATTGCATGGCCTGTCCTGGTAGTGACAAACAGCCTAACTTGGTGTCTCACTGCTGTGAGTGCTGCCTTCTCATAGGATTGCATTAGAAATGCCCTGCCTTATGTGTAGGGGTATTGTCTGATTTATGAGGGCTAGCGTAGGCGTGTTTGGTATGGTTGTGATGGTGATAATAAATACTGCTTACTGGTGTGGGTGTATTTTTTATTACTATCACAGAAATGCCACTTCTAGAAAGTGCGCATTTATCTGTGCTTATGATTCTGGTGTTTTGCAGCTTGACTCCAATCCACGTCTGGGCAGAGTGACAGTTGGGGCTTTGTGCATACTTTTCAGACAGCCTGTACACAGGGAGGGTGGAGGTGTCACTGAGGTGCATCTACATACTGAATAGTCTTCCTGGGCTGAGAGAAGGGAGAGGCGGGGCACACCTACATTTGTAAAGGCTGTGCCCTGGCCTCACACAATAGGGTCGTTAACCCCCCACTGATGTTTGGAGCCTGTGCTGAAAGGAGAGAGGGGGCACTCCCAGAACCAGTTGTAACTGGCTGGAACCTCCTCTCCCTACCACTGTAAAACACTGTAAGAACTGACTATAAGTACAGGGGAATTTTCCCCACAATTTGAACATTCTTGGAACTTGAAACTGGACACAGAACGCTGATGAATGGACTCACCAGGAAACCGCCATGGACTGCTGCTGCTGTGCTGACCTGTGACCTGCCTGGTCACTAGGAGGAACTGCCACCATCTGCACCCCTTGTGCTGGCCTGTAGCTGGGCCCACCAGCCCTGTACCTTTTCCTTGATTATTGTTCCCAGGGGCAGGGTGCTGTGGCCCCTGACCCCTGCACCGATCTTCTATAATATTGCCTTAGCGCTTAGGGGAAAAGCGCTCTTGTGGAAATGCTGCAGAAGATCACCGCCGCAGCCCAGGCTACATAATCTTCCTAGCGCTGTGAAAAGCGCTTCGTTAAGATCACCGCCGCAGCCCAGGCTGCATAATCTTCCTAGCGCTGTGAAAAGCGCTTCGTTGAGATCACCGCCGCAGCCCAGGCTGCATAATCTTTCTAGCGCTGTGAAAAGCGCTCCGTTCGGATCACCGCCGCAGCCCAGAGAAGTTAATTGGTATAACGCGAGCATTGCGCGTTTACCAGTGCCCCCAGGGCACGAAGACAACCTTCTTTGTGTTTTTAGGAGCCAGCGCGCTCCTAGCGGTGCCCCCGGGGTAGGGATCGCTCCGAGGAGCGCCCCCGGGGCACCAACAGGCCCCACCTTGGGCCGCGACGTCATCTGGACGCAGAGGGAGAGGAGGACGCCTCTCCCTCGCGTGCAGGAGTCCCGGAGGACTCTCCTGCCATTCCGGGCCGGGCGGCAGCCTCACCGGAGGCTCGCCCTGGCCCCCGGCTCTATTGTTGGCCCCCTCGCGGGCCAGGAGTATTTTCTCTAGGGGTCTCCCGTAGTGGCAGGGCCACGGAGGTCCAGGGAGACCCCAGGAGTTAGCGGGTCCCCGGAGGGGCCTGCGTTTCAGCGAGGAGGGAGCGCGAGGCGCCCCCCTCCCCTTTGCAGTATTGGGTAACCTTGGCCCCCCTGGAGAGGGCCGGTGGAGGCCCGGGGGGCCCCCCAGTGATCCCGGGTCCCAGAAGGGGCCCGGCAAGGAATCAGAGAGGGTGCGTGCCGCCCCTCTCTAGTTGCCAAGTTAGGGAGGCCCCCGTTTTGCGCAGAAGAGCGCCGGGGGCCCCATTTATTCGTTTCAGGCACGGAAGTGCCTCCTCATCAAAACAGGTACTGTTCAAAGAAACCAATATGCTGATAATTTAAAGTTCTTTCTACAGACTTTATTCATTCTGTTATATTGCCTACCTGTTCTTTGATGTGTTGACATATGTGTGCACATGTTCCTTTTATGGGCATGACTTGCTAATATGTTTGCTTAACTTGCCATAGATTTTCTAATGTTCCTAGTATGGGCGTTTTATGATATTCTTATGACAAGTGTGCTAATGTGATAACGTGTTTCCTGACTACTGCTTATGTTGCAGAATACTGAGTAACCTGTGTGTTATGTGTGACTACTGCTAGTTTGCAGAGTAACTAATGTGTAACGTTCTGACAACTGCTAAGGTAGCAGGATAGTACTGTTATGTGATGTTGGTCTAATAATTACGTTGTGTACAATACAGTGTATTTTTATATAATCTGGTGTTGTGTTTCCTTTGTGGTGGGGATGTTGCGTCACATGTATGTGTGTGTTGTGCAAACGCTTTACGCATTGCCTCCGGGTTAAGCCTGACTGCTCGTGCCAAGCTACCAAGGGGGTGAGCAGGGGTTATCTTGGACGTGTAACTCCCTTGCCCTGACTAGAGTGGGTAAGTTCTGCCTGGCTGAGGTACATACCCTAGCCAACCAGAAACCCCATTTCTAACATTGGAAGTCAGCGGTGAGGATAGGACTTGCGCTTGCACAATACCATTGTGACTCATTATTTCACTACAAGGATTGCGTTGAGACCATCACATGTTTGGCTTCTCTTAACTTTCTCTCTTTGGTCATTTTTCCTGTTTTCAGTTCTCACGCTTGGGTATTGTGGTTGTCACAGTTGAGTTATTTGTACCTTTTCAAGATGGGGCTTACCTTTGATTTAGAGGACCTGCCTTTTTACACGCAGGGGGAATTAGAGGGGTTCTGTAGAGAGAGAGGGCTGCCTGTAGAAGGGGACCTCAGGAGATCTCTGAATTTCTTTGAAAGGTTTGTGACATTTACCCAGGGAGGGAGTGTGCGTAGGGGGTACCCAGAGGATCCTGAGTGTAGCGAGGGTTCCCAATGGGAGGGCTCCCAGACCTCATCCCTAGAGAGTGGTAGAGAGACTGATCAGGAGGGTGAGAATGACCGGTTGGGGACGCCAGTTGACAGGGAAGGCCCAAGTGATAGGGAGTCCCTTGCTGGGTCCAGTGTAAGAAGCAGGGCTACCTCTCATTCCATGACGCCTGATGAGCTAAGAGATAGGCGGGAAGAGAGGGACCTGAAGTTGCAGTTAGCGCGCCTAGCTGTTGAGGAGAGAAGGGCTGAGGTAGAGAAGGCCTTAGTACAGGAGAGAATGGCAGAGGCAGAGAGGGCCTTTGCCAGAGAAAGACTCGCTCTAGAGCGCAGTCTGAAGGTTCTGGACTCACCAGCGTTGCAGGTGGAGTCCAGTGGTGGCAGCAATGTACAGTGCTGTAGCAAAGAGGTTACTCACATACCCATAGATCTGGTACCTAGGTTCCAAGAGGGGGGTGACATACGTCAGTGGTTAAAGGAATATGAGAAGGCTCTGGTAGAGCGCAGGATCCCTGAGAAGGATTGGGGAACTGGCCTAGGGAGTTTTATTCCTGAGGAGGGGAGGGATGCCCTACTGACTCTAGAAGAGAGTGACAGGGAGGGGTACTCCGCTGTGAAGAACGCACTGATTGTGAAGTATGGTTTCTCCCCTGAGGAATACAGAAAAAGGTTTAGGGGTGGTAAGAAACTGTCCCACCAGTCTTGGGAGGAGTTTGTGGAGGCTTGCTGCATTGCACTAGATGGATGGGTGAAGGGTAGCACAGTAAACAATTTTGAAGGGCTGTTTAATCTGATTCTCAGAGAGCACCTGTTTCGTTGTTGTTTTTCAGAGTTACGCCAACACTTGTCAGTGTGTGAGCTCTCTGACCCCAGGGAGCTTGCAAAGGAGGCAGACTTCTGGTTGCGTACCAGAGGGTCTGGTGTGACATTAGGGGGTGTTCCTAATGAGAGTGGTCTAGGTGTTTCCCAACCAGGTGTGGTGGGAAAGGCTTGTGTCCCAGGTAGGTCCCAGTGTATTGGGGCGGGTAAGGCACCCCATGTCCAGTCTCAGAGGAGAGGGAATGGGGTTGGGCTGAGGCCCAGGGTACCCGAGCTCCAGTCCCAGGTCCTGGAGGGTTCCATGAGTGAACGCCAGGAGGTGAGCCTAGCCTGTGCCGTAGGGCCAGCTGTTCAGAAGGATCCCATTTTGTCATTAGGACTTGGGCGGGTGGCTGGTGATAGCGTTCCGCCGGTCCTGGTGTCTGGTAGTCTCGCTCTACAGCGGAGGAGGCAGAAATCCAGGCATAGGGTTGAGAGGGGGCTGCGGGCCCCAGTGGAGAACCTGGAGGGTCAGGGGTCAGCTCTGAGTGCAGAGCCCCCCAGGAATGACCTTGGTGAGACCATTTCTGGGCTGGGGGGAATCCAGACTCTGTCCGATGGGCAGAGGTCAGGAGACTTGCGCCAGCCAGACTCTTGTGTGGCCCTTGGGGAAAGTGTTTCCCTGGTGGGGGGTAGGTGTGCCCCCCAGGAAGTCCTGGTGCGCCAGGCAATGATTCAACCGCAGGGTGGTGACTCTGGGTTGGATGATCAGGTTCAGGGGGTAAACTCTGACCTGATGGGGAGTACGTGTGCTCCCAAGGAAGTCCTGGTGCGCCGGGCAGTGGTTCAACCGCAGGGTAGTGACTCTGGGTTGGATTGCCAGATTCAGGGGGTAAGCTCTGATCTGGTAGGGGGTAGGTGTGCTCCCAAGGAAGTCCTGGTTCGCTGGGCAATGGTCCAGTCTAAGGGTGTCGTCCCTGGACTAGATAGACAGGTTCAGGGGGTAAACTCTGACCTGGTTGGGGGGGCGGTTAGTGCGCTCACCTCCCTGTGTGAAACTTCTGGTGGCTTCTCCCGAGGTGGGGAGACGCAGGACTCTGGAAGTGGGGTTCAGGGAGGGGGAAGCCCGCCCCGGACCCCGGTGCAACCCAAGGGTGTCGTCCCTAGGTTGGGTGGTCAGTCGCCAGGTAGTGATCCTGGGCTGGCGAGAAAGTTGTGCAGGGCTGCTGTACCCAGCACCCTGGCAAGTGTGGATTCTGGTGATACCCCTCCTAGGAGAGGAGGGCGGGATCCTAGAAGGAGGGGTAGAGGGAGGAGAGCCTCGCCTCTAGCCCCTGTAGAACCTATGGGTGCGGACCCTAGGTTGGTGGATCAGTGGCAGGGTAGAGCCCCTGAACTGATCAAAAATGGAGTGGAGACAGGTTGCTTTGCACCTGGGGCTACCGCCCCCCACTCATTATGGTTTCAGAGACCAGAGGCTCCTAGATGGCCTGGGGCCTGGTTCTGGCCATTGGCAGCTAGAGAATCCCCGTGGGTTGGTCTAGGCTGCCTGGGACGCATTGAGAGAGATCCCAGTGGAGTCAGGAAGGCGTAGAACTGGAACATGCCCCTGCTGTTGTGGGCCTGGGTCCTTGTTCTATCGCCCCAATCAGGAAAGTACATCAAGGTATTGATTGTTCTCCCCTGGATTTTGGCTGGTAGGGGGTTGTGTTGGACTTTTGGCCATACGCATGGTCATCCCTAGTCTTTTTGCCTCCTTCCTCCTGGTTTTTCTGACCTTTCGCTGTTGGCTCTAGGACTCTGAGCACTTTATCACTGCTGACCAGTGTTAAAGTGCAGGTGCTCTCCCATCTAAAGTTGGTATGATTGGCTTATACCTGATTGGCATATTTAATTTACCTATAAGTCCCTTGTACAGTGGTATCTCTATACCCAGGGCCTGTAAATTAAATACTACTAGTGGGCCTGCAGCGCTGCTTGCGCCACCCACTGAAGTAGACTTTCAAACCTGTCTCAGGCCTGCTAGCGCAGGGCCTGTGTGCGCAGTTTTCTGCCACAGGGACCTGGCATCTAAATTTACTTGCCAGGCCCAGGACTCCCCTTTTACTACATGTAAGTCACCCCTAAAGTACGCCCTGTGGGCAGGGTGCCATGTATGTAGAAAGGCAGGACATGTGCCATATTGCATGGCCTGTCCTGGTAGTGACAAACAGCCTAACTTGGTGTCTCACTGCTGTGAGTGCTGCCTTCTCATAGGATTGCATTAGAAATGCCCTGCCTTATGTGTAGGGGTATTGTCTGATTTATGAGGGCTAGCGTAGGCGTGTTTGGTATGGTTGTGATGGTGATAATAAATACTGCTTACTGGTGTGGGTGTATTTTTTATTACTATCACAGAAATGCCACTTCTAGAAAGTGCGCATTTATCTGTGCTTATGATTCTGGTGTTTTGCAGCTTGACTCCAATCCACGTCTGGGCAGAGTGACAGTTGGGGCTTTGTGCATACTTTTCAGACAGCCTGTACACAGGGAGGGTGGAGGTGTCACTGAGGTGCATCTACATACTGAATAGTCTTCCTGGGCTGAGAGAAGGGAGAGGCGGGGCACACCTACATTTGTAAAGGCTGTGCCCTGGCCTCACACAATAGGGTCGTTAACCCCCCACTGATGTTTGGAGCCTGTGCTGAAAGGAGAGAGGGGGCACTCTCAGAACCAGTTGTAACTGGCTGGAACCTCCTCTCCCTACCACTGTAAAACACTGTAAGAACTGACTATAAGTACAGGGGAATTTTCCCCACAATTTGAACATTCTTGGAACTTGAAACTGGACACAGAACGCTGATGAATGGACTCACCAGGAAACCGCCATGGACTGCTGCTGCTGTGCTGACCTGTGACCTGCCTGGTCACTAGGAGGAACTGCCACCATCTGCACCCCTTGTGCTGGCCTGTAGCTGGGCCCACCAGCCCTGTACCTTTTCCTTGATTATTGTTCCCAGGGGCAGGGTGCTGTGGCCCCTGACCCCTGCACCGATCTTCTATAATATTGCCTTAGCGCTTAGGGGAAAAGCGCTCTTGTGGAAATGCTGCAGAAGATCACCGCCGCAGCCCAGGCTACATAATCTTCCTAGCGCTGTGAAAAGCGCTTCGTTAAGATCACCGCCGCAGCCCAGGCTGCATAATCTTCCTAGCGCTGTGAAAAGCGCTTCGTTGAGATCACCGCCGCAGCCCAGGCTGCATATTCTTTCTAGCGCTGTGAAAAGCGCTCCGTTCGGATCACCGCCGCAGCCCAGAGAAGTTAATTGGTATAACGCGAGCATTGCGTGTTTACCAGTGCCCCCAGGGCACGAAGACAACCTTCTTTGTGTTTTTAGGAGCCAGCGCGCTCCTAGCGGTGCCCCCGGGGTAGGGATCGCTCCGAGGAGCGCCCCCGGGGCACCAACAGGCCCCACCTTGGGCCGCGACGTCATCTGGACGCAGAGGGAGAGGAGGACGCCTCTCCCTCGCGTGCAGGAGTCCCGGAGGACTCTCCTGCCATTCCGGGCCGGGCGGCAGCCTCTCCGGAGGCTCGCCCTGGCCCCCGGCTCTATTGTTGGCCCCCTCGCGGGCCAGGAGTATTTTCTCTAGGGGTCTCCCGTAGTGGCAGGGCCACGGAGGTCCAGGGAGACCCCAGGAGTTAGCGGGTCCCCGGAGGGGCCTGCGTTTCAGCGAGGAGGGAGCGCGAGGCGCCCCCCTCCCCCTTTGCAGTATTGGGTAACCTTGGCCCCCCTGGAGAGGGCCGGTGGAGGCCCGGGGGGCCCCCCAGTGATCCCGGGTCCCAGAAGGGGCCCGGCAAGGAATCAGAGAGGGTGCGTGCCGCCCCTCTCTAGTTGCCAAGTTAGGGAGGCCCCCGTTTTGCGCAGAAGAGCGCCGGGGGCCCCATTTATTCGTTTCAGGCACGGAAGTGCCTCCTCATCAAAACAGGTACTGTTCAAAGAAACCAATATGCTGATAATTTAAAGTTCTTTCTACAGACTTTATTCATTCTGTTATATTGCCTACCTGTTCTTTGATGTGTTGACATATGTGTGCACATGTTCCTTTTATGGGCATGACTTGCTAATATGTTTGCTTAACTTGCCATAGATTTTCTAATGTTCCTAGTATGGGCGTTTTATGATATTCTTATGACAAGTGTGCTAATGTGATAACGTGTTTCCTGACTACTGCTTATGTTGCAGAATACTGAGTAACCTGTGTGTTATGTGTGACTACTGCTAGTTTGCAGAGTAACTAATGTGTAACGTTCTGACAACTGCTAAGGTAGCAGGATAGTACTGTTATGTGATGTTGGTCTAATAATTACGTTGTGTACAATACAGTGTATTTTTATATAATCTGGTGTTGTGTTTCCTTTGTGGTGGGGATGTTGCGTCACATGTATGTGTGTGTTGTGCAAACGCTTTACGCATTGCCTCCGGGTTAAGCCTGACTGCTCGTGCCAAGCTACCAAGGGGGTGAGCAGGGGTTATCTTGGACGTGTAACTCCCTTGCCCTGACTAGAGTGGGTAAGTTCTGCCTGGCTGAGGTACATACCCTAGCCAACCAGAAACCCCATTTCTAACACCTACCCACACAAGTGAGGTAAAAAATGTTATCGGGAGACTTGGGGAAACATAGAATAGCAAAACAAGAGTTACTGCCCCTTGTCTTTATCTACATTTTTTCCTTCCAAATATAAGACAGTGTGTAAAAAAGACGTCTATTTGAGAAATGCCCTTTAATTCGCATGCTAGTGTGGGCACCCCAGAATTCAGAGATGTGCAAATAACCACTGCTCCTTCACTCCTTATCTTGTGCCCATTTTGGAAATAGAAAGGTTTTCTTGATACCTATTTTTCACTCTATATACTTCGGCAAATTAATTGCAGTATACCCGGTATAGAATGAAAACCCACTGCAAGGTGCAGCTCATTTATTTTCTCTGGATACCTAGGGTTCTTGATGAACCTACAAGCCCTATATATCCCCGCAACCAGAAGAGTCCAGCAGGCGTAATGGTATATTGCTTTCAAAAATCTGACATTGCAGAAAAAAGTTACAGAGTAAAACGTAGAGGAAAATGGCTGTTTTTTTCTTCTCAATATCAATATTTTTTTTTTATTTCAGTTGTTATTTTCTGTAGGAAACACTTGTAAGATCTACACAAGTTACCCATTGCTGAATTCAGAATGTTGTCTTCTTTTCAAAAATGTTTAGGTTACTGGGACCCAGCATTGGTTTCACACCCATTTCTGTCACTGACTGGAAGGAGGCTAAAAGCACACAAAATCGTAAAAATGGGGTATGTCCCAGTAAAATGCAAAAATTGTGTTGAAAAATTGGGTTTTCTGATTCAAGTCTGCTTGTCCCTGAAAGCTAGGAAGCTGGTGATTTTAGCAGTGCAAACCCTTTGTTGATGCCAATTTCAGGGACAAAAACCACAAGCCTTATTCTCCAGCCCTTTTTTCCATTTGTTTCTTTGTTAAAACAAAATTTTTACTGTATTTTGGCTAATTTCTTGGTCTCCTTCAGGGGAACCCACAAAGTCTGGGTACCTCTAGAATCCCTAGGATGTTGGAAAAAAAGTACGCAAATTTGGCGTGGATAGCTTATGTGGACAAAAATCTATGAGGGCCTAAGCGCGCCCTGCCCCAAATAGCCAAAAAAATGCCTGGCACCTGAGGGGGAAAAGGCTGGCAGCGAAGGGGTTAAAATGCACTATTTTATTCCAATTTCTTCACTTAGCTTCAGATGAACTATTTTTCCCTCCCACCAACTCCTTTCAAAGTGCACCAGCCACCACTGCCTTGGGTGGGACAGATTGTTTTCGATTGCAGTATGGCAGATTGTTTTGGATTGCAGTGTGGTAGTTTGTTTTTGATTGGAGTGCAGCAGATTGCAGTGGGGTAGATTGTTTTGAATTGGAGTAGGGGAGATTGTTTTGAAGTGGAGTGGGGCAGATTGTTTTGGATCGAAGTGGGACAGATTGTTTTGGAGTGGTGCAGATTGTTTTTTATTATAGTGGGGCACATTGGAGTAAGACAGATTTGCTTGGGGTGGGTGGAGAGGATTGGAGTAGGATGAGTTAGAGTGGATTGGATTCGGGTGAGTGATTTGGACTGGAGTGAGGTGGATTAGTGAGGGTGAAGTGGTCTGGATGGGGTGGATTGTAGTGGGGAAGATTGGAGTGGGGTGGATTGAAGTGTACCGCAGGATTATGTGTTAAAGATTAATTTCAGAATTTACACATAATAAAGAAACACTGTTGATTTGCAATATTTTAAACGAGCTAATCGTCATCTTTTGAGAAGAGTGCCCACGAACAAAAGCAAAAGAAAACATGCGTGGAACGTGGGAAAAGACGATTTGGCAAAATAAAAGAAAGTTCGATTTAAATTTAAAACTTAACAGTTTTGGTTGTCCTGCTGGGCATGTTTTTGCCAGTCACAAGCCTTCTGTTTGCAGGGCACTAGAAGGTAAAAGGAAAAAATAGTACCTTGATCAGGTGGGGAGCAGCGGTCAGGCACTGATTAAGCTGAATCAATCAACGCTTGGTCGCTGCTCTACAGAGAGGAACGGAAATGATGCAAGACATGCCTTGATGAATTAGGAAACTGTAAAGAAGAGTGCCACATAAATAAAAAAATGGTGAGAGACATGCGGGCTCCAAGCCCTTTACTGAATACTACAGAGTCTATCAAGCGAGACCCTAAAAAGGTCAGTTAGTTAAAATAAACAAACATTGTTACTTCTAAATATCAATATTCCAAGGACGCCTAGATGGTCGTCAAGCAAAAAGTTCCTAGTGCATGGAGGGGCTTATGGTAGTTCTGAAGAGAGGCAAAGGACTTGGTCAGAGGGTGGCCTTGTTGGTGTGGTAGGGAAGCAATACCTCAAACATTATTACTGGGGTAGGGGAGCTTGCAATTCGGAGTAATTAAAATTATCACAAAGCAATCAAGTAATTCCACATCAAAATAACAAGCGTGCGGGCTGACAACCATGCTCTCAGCATCAACGAGCGCAGAGTGAAGTGAATTTTACCATCCTCTGTGCATTTTTATTGCGGGGCTCATTTACATTTGACTTGGCGCGCAGAACGAGTGAGAACCAGGTCAATAGAAACAAAAATCATATATTTAAAAAGTTTAGTTTCACGTGGGCCTGTTGTCCTTACTTCTTTCAGAATAGCTTTTGAACCTCTGTCCTGTGTGTGTCTGTGACTGTCACGTGAAAAGGCAGTCAGGGCATCCAGGTGGACCCCATGTCACCTGGGGCACCGCCCACCAGTGCTGGAGTTTTAAACAGCACCCGGTTGCATTTTGGGACTTGTGCCTTTTCAATGTGAGCTCAAAGACGGGAGCCTGTGAAATTCTATTGGCTAAAAAATATTAACAGCGGAATGTGAATAGGCCACACAAGACATGACGTCACTGGAAAGCTAAACAGTATGTTGGGGAGACTGGGTGCGGCAATAGGGCTGATGTCATGAATACGTGCAACTCCTCAGTTATTTTTGAATGAACTGCTCATTCATTAGATCCCACCCAAAGAAATGACCCCACCAGTATGAACACTTGTTTCATTAGAAAATGATGGAGTCACATTGCCTATGTAGAGCAGGTGCTTATACCTTGGTTGGAAGTCATTGCTCGGGAGAGTGTTGTCTTTTAAGGTGATTGCACTAGGTCCGAGCAGGTGGGAGAAGACTTGTGCAGTGACTGAGTAAGAAAGATAACCTTCAATTACCACATCACCCTCCCGACATTGTAATCATGTCCATGAAATGGTTTATCAACTCGACTTTCCACACTAAGTGAGGAGACTCAGGGTTACGGTGCTCATGAAGTGCACAGACACACTGAGAGCAACAGGTAGCGTGGCCGAGCGGTCTAAGGTGCTGGATTAAGGCGCCAGTCTCTTTGGAGGCGTGGGTTCAAATCCCACCGCTGCCAGAGATGGATTTTTACAGATCTTAATGACGCATCTCCCTTCTGACCCTTCAATTTGCATAAACAGTGACTCTACCAATAGGTCCCTAATTTTAAAACTCTTTTACAGTCTCCTTCTAAGTAAACTCCTAAACCGTGGACTCCAAGAAATCGGCTGATTGGCGCTGCTGTTGTTTTGCTTCATTCTGCTTAGATCACCTTCAAATGGAAGGTTTAACAAATAATTTGTTCTCCCCACGCGGTCACCCGCTCTTCTCTCTGCAAAATAAAATCGAACCTCTGTTAAATAAAGATTTAAAGTAAATTATCTATCTTCCCAAATAAAGTTGGTAAATGTGTTCTTCACAGTTATTTTAAAAATCAGGTTTAAAATAAACAACAGAGGTAGTCAGCAGGATTCAAACCCGTGCAGGGAACCCCCAAAGGATTTCAAACCCATCACCTTAACCACTCGGCCATAACTACCAGCTCTCATTGAGCTCTACCGAAACTTTATATCACAACAAAATTGTGCAAAACGGCCGTGCAGACCTATCTATGACTCCATTTAGTAGGATCTCTAACTGTGTGCAAAGGGCACATTGCTATGTTTCTGTCTAAGCTTTGCTTTAGGTCTGAGGTCTTAAGAACCAAAGCAGGCTCCACGCACACTTGCCTGCACAAAAAAACAAGCATTTGCAATGCGAAAGGTCTCACATTTGTGAGAGTTAGAGCTATTGGCGTTGCAAATGACAATGTCTTTTACCTAGGTTTTGGTTTTCTTTGGGAAAATTTGATGTGTCCACGTTGTGTTTTGGGGCACTTCCTGTCGCGGGCGCTAGGCCTACCCACACAAGTGAGGTAAAAAATGTTATCGGGAGACTTGGGGAAACATAGAATAGCAAAACAAGAGTTACTGCCCCTTGTCTTTATCTACATTTTTTCCTTCCAAATATAAGACAGTGTGTAAAAAAGACGTCTATTTGAGAAATGCCCTTTAATTCGCATGCTAGTGTGGGCACCCCAGAATTCAGAGATGTGCAAATAACCACTGCTCCTTCACTCCTTATCTTGTGCCCATTTTGGAAATAGAAAGGTTTTCTTGATACCTATTTTTCACTCTATATACTTCGGCAAATTAATTGCAGTATACCCGGTATAGAATGAAAACCCACTGCAAGGTGCAGCTCATTTATTTTCTCTGGATACCTAGGGTTCTTGATGAACCTACAAGCCCTATATATCCCCGCAACCAGAAGAGTCCAGCAGGCGTAATGGTATATTGCTTTCAAAAATCTGACATTGCAGAAAAAAGTTACAGAGTAAAACGTAGAGGAAAATGGCTGTTTTTTTCTTCTCAATTTCAATATTTTTTTTTTATTTCAGTTGTTATTTTCTGTAGGAAACACTTGTAAGATCTACACAAGTTACCCATTGCTGAATTCAGAATGTTGTCTTCTTTTCAAAAATGTTTAGGTTACTGGGACCCAGCATTGGTTTCACACCCATTTCTGTCACTGACTGGAAGGAGGCTAAAAGCACACAAAATCGTAAAAATGGGGTATGTCCCAGTAAAATGCAAAAATTGTGTTGAAAAATTGGGTTTTCTGATTCAAGTCTGCCTGTCCCTGAAAGCTGGGAAGCTGGTGATTTTAGCAGTGCAAACCCTTTGTTGATGCCAATTTCAGGGACAAAAACCACAAGCCTTATTCTCCAGCCCTTTTTTCCATTTTTTTCTTTGTTAAAACAAAATTTTTACTGTATTTTGGCTAATTTCTTGGTCTCCTTCAGGGGAACCCACAAAGTCTGGGTACCTCTAGAATCCCTAGGATGTTGGAAAAAAAGGACGCAAATTTGGCGTGGATAGCTTATGTGGACAAAAATCTATGAGGGCCTAAGCGCGCCCTGCCCCAAATAGCCAAAAAAATGCCTGGCACCTGAGGGGGAAAAGGCTGGCAGCGAAGGGGTTAAAATGCATGATTTTATTCCAATTTCTTCACTTAGCTTCAGATGAACTATTTTTCCCTCCCACCAACTCCTTTCAAAGTGCACCAGCCACCACTGCCTTGGGTGGGACAGATTGTTTTCGATTGCAGTATGGCAGATTGTTTTGGATTGCAGTGTGGTAGTTTGTTTTTGATTGGAGTGCAGCAGATTGCAGTGGGGTAGATTGTTTTGAATTGGAGTAGGGGAGATTGTTTTGAAGTGGAGTGGGGCAGATTGTTTTGGATCGAAGTGGGACAGATTGTTTTGGAGTGGTGCAGATTGTTTTTTATTATAGTGGGGCACATTGGAGTGAGACAGATTTGCTTGGGGTGGGTGGAGAGGATTGGAGTAGGATGAGTTAGAGTGGATTGGATTCAGGTGAGTGATTTGGACTGGAGTGAGGTGGATTAGTGTGGGTGAAGTGGTCTGGATGGGGTGGATTGTAGTGGGGAAGATTGGAGTGGGGTGGATTGAAGTGTACCGCAGGATTATGTGTTAAAGATTAATTTCAGAATTTACACATAATAAAGAAACACTGTTGATTTGCAATATTTTAAACGAGCTAATCGTCATCTTTTGAGAAGAGTGCCCACGAACAAAAGCAAAAGAAAACATGCGTGGAACGTGGGAAAAGACGATTTGGCAAAATAAAAGAAAGTTCGATTTAAATTTAAAACTTAACAGTTTTGGTTGTCCTGCTGGGCATGTTTTTGCCAGTCACAAGCCTTCTGTTTGCAGGGCACTAGAAGGTAAAAGGAAAAAATAGTACCTTGATCAGGTGGGGAGCAGCGGTCAGGCACTGATTAAGCTGAATCAATCAACGCTTGGTCGCTGCTCTACAGAGAGGAACGGAAATGATGCAAGACATGCCTTGATGAATTAGGAAACTGTAAAGAAGAGTGCCACATAATTAAAAAAATGGTGAGAGACATGCGGGCTCCAAGCCCTTTACTGAATACTACAGAGTCTATCAAGCGAGACCCTAAAAAGGTCAGTTAGTTAAAATAAACAAACATTGTTACTTCTAAATATCAATATTCCAAGGACGCCTAGATGGTCGTCAAGCAAAAAGTTCCTAGTGCATGGAGGGGCTTATGGTAGTTCTGAAGAGAGGCAAAGGACTTGGTCAGAGGGTGGCCTTGTTGGTGTGGTAGGGAAGCAATACCTCAAACATTATTACTGGGGTAGGGGAGCTTGCAATTCGGAGTAATGAAAATTATCACAAAGCAATCAAGTAATTCCACATCAAAATAACAAGCGTGCGGGCTGACAACCATGCTCTCAGCATCAACGAGCGCAGAGTGAAGTGAATTTTACCATCCTCTGTGCATTTTTATTGCGGGGCTCATTTACATTTGACTTGGCGCGCAGAACGAGTGAGAACCAGGTCAATAGAAACAAAAATCATCTATTTAAAAAGTTTAGTTTCACGTGGGCCTGTTGTGCTTACTTCTTTCAGAATAGCTTTTGAACCTCTGTCCTGTGTGTGTCTGTGACTGTCACGTGAAAGGCAGTCAGAGCATCCAGGTGGACCCCATGTCACCTGGGGCACCGCCCACCAGTGCTGGAGTTTTAAACAGCACCCGGTTGCATTTTGGGACTTGTGCCTTTTCAATGTGAGCTCAAAGACGGGAGCCTGTGAAATTCTATTGGCTAAAAAATATTAACAGCGGAATGTGAATAGGCCACACAAGACATGACGTCACTGGAAAGCTAAACAGTATGTTGGGGAGACTGGGTGCGGCAATAGGGCTGATGTCATGAATACGTGCAACTCCTCAGTTATTTTTGAATGAACTGCTCATTCATTAGATCCCACCCAAAGAAATGAGCCCACCAGTATGAACACTTGTTTCATTAGAAAATGATGGAGTCACATTGCCTATGTAGAGCAGGTGCTTATACCTTGGTTGGAAGTCATTGCTCGGAGAGTGTTGTCTTTTAAGGTGATTGCACTAGGTCCGAGCAGGTGGGAGAAGACTTGTGCAGTGACTGAGTAAGAGAGATAACCTTCAATTACCACATCACCCTCCCGACATTGTAATCATGTCCATGAAATGGTTTATCAACTCGACTTTCCACACTAAGTGAGGAGACTCAGGGTTACGGTGCTCATGAAGTGCACAGACACACTGAGAGCAACAGGTAGCGTGGCCGAGCGGTCTAAGGCGCTGGATTAAGGCTCCAGTCTCTTTGGAGGCGTGAGTTCAAATCCCACCGCTGCCAGAGATGGATTTTTACAGATCTTAATGACGCATCTCCCTTCTGACCCTTCAATTTGCATAAACAGTGACTCTACCAATAGGTCCCAATTTTAAAACTCTTTTACAGTCTCCTTCTAAGTAAACTCCTAAACCGTGGACTCCAAGAAATCGGCTGATTGGCGCTGCTGTTGTTTTGCTTCATTCTGCTTAGATCACCTTCAAATGGAAGGTTTAACAAATAATTTGTTCTCCCCACGCGGTCACCCGCTCTTCTCTCTGCAAAATAAAATCGAACCTCTGTTAAATAAAGATTTAAAGTAAATTATCTATCTTCCCAAATAAAGTTGGTAAATGTGTTCTTCACAGTTATTTTAAAAATCAGGTTTAAAATAAACAACAGAGGTAGTCAGCAGGATTCAAACCCGTGCAGGGAACCCCCAAAAGGATTTCAATCCCATCACCTTAACCACTCGGCCATAACTACCAGCTCTCATTGAGCTCTGCCGAAACTGTATATCACAACAAAATTGTGCAAAACGGCCGTGCAGACCTATATATGACTCCATTTAGTAGGATCTCTAACTGTGTGCAAAGGGCACATTGCTATGTTTCTGTCTAAGCTTTGCTTTAGGTCTGAGGTCTTAAGAACCAAAGCAGGCTCCACGCACACTTGCCTGCACAAAAAAACAAGCATTTGCAATGCGAAAGGTCTCACATTTGTGAGAGTTAGAGCTATTGGCGTTGCAATGACAATGTCTTTTACCTAGGTTTTGGTTTTCTTTGGGAAAATTTGATGTGTCCACGTTGTGTTTTGGGGCACTTCCTGTCGCGGGCGCTAGGCCTACCCACACAAGTGAGGTAAAAAATGTTATCGGGAGACTTGGGGAAACATAGAATAGCAAAACAAGAGTTACTGCCCCTTGTCTTTATCTACATTTTTTCCTTCCAAATATAAGACAGTGTGTAAAAAAGACGTCTATTTGAGAAATGCCCTTTAATTCGCATGCTAGTGTGGGCACCCCAGAATTCAGAGATGTGCAAATAACCACTGCTCCTTCACTCCTTATCTTGTGCCCATTTTGGAAATAGAAAGGTTTTCTTGATACCTATTTTTCACTCTATATACTTCGGCAAATTAATTGCAGTATACTCGGTATAGAATGAAAACCCACTGCAAGGTGCAGCTCATTTATTTTCTCTGGATACCTAGGGTTCTTGATGAACCTACAAGCCCTATATATCCCCGCAACCAGAAGAGTCCAGCAGGCGTAATGGTATATTGCTTTCAAAAATCTGACATTGCAGAAAAAAGTTACAGAGTAAAACGTAGAGGAAAATGGCTGTTTTTTTCTTCTCAATTTCAATATATTTTTTTTTATTTCAGTTGATATTTTCTGTAGGAAACACTTGTAAGATCTACACAAGTTACCCATTGCTGAATTCAGAATGTTGTCTTCTTTTCAAAAATGTTTAGGTTACTGGGACCCAGCATTGGTTTCACACCCATTTCTGTCACTGACTGGAAGGAGGCTAAAAGCACACAAAATCGTAAAAATGGGGTATGTCCCAGTAAAATGCCAAAATTGTGTTGAAAAATTGGGTTTTCTGATTCAAGTCTGCCTGTCCCTGAAAGCTGGGAAGCTGGTGATTTTAGCAGTGCAAACCCTTTGTTGATGCCAATTTCAGGGACAAAAACCACAAGCCTTCTTCTCCAGCCCTTTTTTCCATTTTTTTCTTTTTTAAAACAACATTTTTACTGTATTTTGGCTAATTTCTTGGTCTCCTTCAGGGGAACCCACAAAGTCTGGGTACCTCTAGAATCCCTAGGATGTTGGAAAAAAAGGACGCAAATTTGGCGTGGATAGCTTATGTGGACAAAAATCTATGAGGGCCTAAGCGCGCCCTGCCCCAAATAGCCAAAAAAATGCCTGGCACCTGAGGGGGAAAAGGCTGGCAGCGAAGGGGTTAAAATGCACTATTTTATTCCAATTTCTTCACTTAGCTTCAGATGAACTATTTTTCCCTCCCACCAACTCCTTTCAAAGTGCACCAGCCACCACTGCCTTGGGTGGGACAGATTGTTTTCGATTGCATTATGGCAGATTGTTTTGGATTGCAGTGTGGTAGTTTGTTTTTGATTGGAGTGCAGCAGATTGCAGTGGGGTAGATTGTTTTGAATTGGAGTAGGGGAGATTGTTTTGAAGTGGAGT
Organism: Pleurodeles waltl; assembly: GCF_031143425.1. Lineage (NCBI taxonomy): Eukaryota > Metazoa > Chordata > Amphibia > Caudata > Salamandridae > Pleurodeles > Pleurodeles waltl. Next base: position 125,762,408 of record NC_090451.1, read on the forward strand.
CGGGCAGATTGGAGTGGGGCAGATTGTTTTGGATGGAAGTGGGACAGATTGTTTTGGAGTGGTGCAGATTGTTTTTTATTATAGTGGGGCACATTGGAGTGAGACAGATTTGCTTGGGGTGGGTGGAGAGGATTGGAGTAGGATGAGTTAGAGTGGATTGGATTCGGGTGAGTGATTTGGACTGGAGTGAGGTGGATTAGTGTGGGTGAAGTGGTCTGGATGGGGTGGATTGTAGTGGGGAAGATTGGAGTGGGGTGGATTGAAGTGTACCGCAGGATTATGTGTTAAAGATTAATTTCAGAATTTACACATAATAAAGAAACACTGTTGATTTGCAATATTTTAAACGAGCTAATCGTCATCTTTTGAGAAGAGAGCCCACGAACAAAAGCAAAAGAAAACATGCGTGGAACGTGGGAAAAGACGATTTGGCAAAATAAAAGAAAGTTCGATTTAAATTTAAAACTTAACAGTTTTGGTTGTCCTGCTGGGCATGTTTTTGCCAGTCACAAGCCTTCTGTTTGCAGGGCACTAGAAGGTAAAAGGAAAAAATAGTACCTTGATCAGGTGGGGAGCAGCGGTCAGGCACTGATTAAGCTGAATCAATCAACGCTTGGTCGCTGCTCTACAGAGAGGAACGGAAATGATGCAAGACATGCCTTGATGAATTAGGAAACTGTAAAGAAGAGTGCCACATAAATAAAAAAATGGTGAGAGACATGCGGGCTCCAAGCCCTTTACTGAATACTACAGAGTCTATCAAGCGAGACCCTAAAAAGGTCAGTTAGTTAAAATAAACAAACATTGTTACTTCTAAATATCAATATTCCAAGGACGCCTAGATGGTCGTCAAGCAAAAAGTTCCTAGTGCATGGAGGGGCTTATGGTAGTTCTGAAGAGAGGCAAAGGACTTGGTCAGAGGGTGGCCTTGTTGGTGTGGTAGGGAAGCAATAACTCAAACATTATTACTGGGGTAGGGGAGCTTGCAATTCGGAGTAATGAAAATTATCACAAAGCAATCAAGTAATTCCACATCAAAATAACAAGCGTGCGGGCTGACAACCATGCTCTCAGCATCAACGAGCGCAGAGTGAAGTGAATTTTACCATCCTCTGTGCATTTTTATTGCGAGGCTCATTTACATTTGACTTGGCGCGCAGAACGAGTGAGAACCCGGTCAATAGAAACAAAAATCATCTATTTAAAAAGTTTAGTTTCACGTGGGCCTGTTGTGCTTACTTCTTTCAGAATAGCTTTTGAACCTCTGTCCTGTGTGTGTCTGTGACTGTCACGTGAAAGGCAGTCAGAGCATCCAGGTGGGCCCCATGTCACCTGGGGCACCGCCCACCAGTGCTGGAGTTTTAAACAGCACCCGGTTGCATTTTGGGACTTGTGCCTTTTCAATGTGAGCTCAAAGACGGGAGCCTGTGAAATTCTATTGGCTAAAAAATATTAACAGCGGAATGTGAATAGGCCACACAAGACATGACGTCACTGGAAAGCTAAACAGTATGTTGGGGAGACTGGGTGCGGCAATAGGGCTGATGTCATGAATACGTGCAACTCCTCAGTTATTTTTGAATGAACTGCTCATTCATTAGATCCCATCCAAAGAAATGACCCCACCAGTATGAACACTTGTTTCATTAGAAAATGATGGAGTCACATTGCCTATGTAGAGCAGGTGCTTATACCTTGGTTGGAAGTCATTGCTCGGGAGAGTGTTGTCTTTTAAGGTGATTGCACTAGGTCCGAGCAGGTGGGAGAAGACTTGTGCAGTGACTGAGTAAGAGAGATAACCTTCAATTACCACATCACCCTCCCGACATTGTAATCATGTCCATGAAATGGTTTATCAACTCGACTTTCCACACTCAGTGAGGTGACTCAGGGTTACGGTGCTCATGAAGTGCACAGACACACTGAGAGCAACAGGTAGCGTGGCCGAGCGGTCTAAGGCGCTGGATTAAGGCTCCAGTCTCTTTGGAGGCGTGGGTTCAAATCCCACCGCTGCCAGAGATGGATTTTTACAGATCTTAATGACGCATCTCCCTTCTGACCCTTCAATTTGCATAAACAGTGACTCTACCAATAGGTCCCTAATTTTAAAACTCTTTTACAGTCTCCTTCTAAGTAAACTCCTAAACCGTGGACTCCAAGAAATCGGCTGATTGGCGCTGCGTTTGTTTTGCTTCATTCTGCTTAGATCACCTTCAAATGGAAGGTTTAACAAATAATTTGTTCTCCCCACGCGGTCACCCGCTCTTCTCTCTGCAAAATAAAATCGAACCTCTGTTAAATAAAGATTTAAAGTAAATTATCTATCTTCCCAAATAAAGTTGGTAAATGTGTTCTTCACAGTTATTTTAAAAATCAGGTTTAAAATAAACAACAGAGGTAGTCAGCAGGATTCAAACCCGTGCAGGGAACCCCCAAAGGATTTCAAGCCCATCACCTTAACCACTCGGCCATAACTACCAGCTCTCATTGAGCTCTACCGAAACTTTATATCACAACAAAATTGTGCAAAATGGCTGTGCAGACCTATATATGACTCCATTTAGTAGGATCTCTAACTGTGTGCAAAGGGCACATTGCTATGTTTCTGTCTAAGCTTTGCTTTAGGTCTGAGGTCTTAAGAACCAAAGCAGGCTCCACGCACACTTGCCTGCACAAAAAAACAAGCATTTGCAATGCGAAAGGTCTCACATTTGTGAGAGTTAGAGCTATTGGCGTTGCAAATGACAATGTCTTTTACCTAGGTTTTGGTTTTCTTTGGGAAAATTTGATGTGTCCACGTTGTGTTTTGGGGCACTTCCTGTCGCGGGCGCTAGGCCTACCCACACAAGTGAGGTAAAAAATGTTATCGGGAGACTTGGGGAAACATAGAATAGCAAAACAAGAGTTACTGCCCCTTGTCTTTATCTACATTTTTTCCTTCCAAATATAAGACAGTGTGTAAAAAAGACGTCTATTTGAGAAATGCCCTTTAATTCGCATGCTAGTGTGGGCACCCCAGAATTCAGAGATGTGCAAATAACCACTGCTCCTTCACTCCTTATCTTGTGCCCATTTTGGAAATAGAAAGGTTTTCTTGATACCTATTTTTCACTCTATATACTTCGGCAAATTAATTGCAGTATACCCGGTATAGAATGAAAACCCACTGCAAGGTGCAGCTCATTTATTTTCTCTGGATACCTAGGGTTCTTGATGAACCTACAAGCCCTATATATCCCCGCAACCAGAAGAGTCCAGCAGGCGTAATGGTATATTGCTTTCAAAAATCTGACATTGCAGAAAAAAGTTACAGAGTAAAACGTAGAGGAAAATGGCTGTTTTTTTCTTCTCAATTTCAATATTTTTTTTTTATTTCAGTTGTTATTTTCTGTAGGAAACACTTGTAAGATCTACACAAGTTACCCATTGCTGAATTCAGAATGTTGTCTTCTTTTCAAAAATGTTTAGGTTACTGGGACCCAGCATTGGTTTCACACCCTTTTCTGTCACTGACTGGAAGGAGGCTAAAAGCACACAAAATCGTAAAAATGGGGTATGTCCCAGTAAAATGCCAAAATTGTGTTGAAAAATTGGGTTTTCTGATTCAAGTCTGCCTGTCCCTGAAAGCTGGGAAGCTGGTGATTTTAGCAGTGCAAACCCTTTGTTGATGCCAATTTCAGGGACAAAAACCACAAGCCTTCTTCTCCAGCCCTTTTTTCAATTTTTTTCTTTTTTAAAACAACATTTTTACTGTATTTTGGCTAATTTCTTGGTCTCCTTCAGGGGAACCCACAAAGTCTGGGTACCTCTAGAATCCCTAGGATGTTGGAAAAAAAGGACGCAAATTTGGCGTGGATAGCTTATGTGGACAAAAATCTATGAGGGCCTAAGCGCGCCCTGCCCCAAATAGCCAAAAAAATGCCTGGCACCTGAGGGGGAAAAGGCTGGCAGCGAAGGGGTTAAAATGCACTATTTTATTCCAATTTCTTCACTTAGCTTCAGATGAACTATTTTTCCCTCCCACCAACTCCTTTCAAAGTGCACCAGCCACCACTGCCTTGGGTGGGACAGATTGTTTTCGATTGCAGTATGGCAGATTGTTTTGGATTGCAGTGTGGTAGTTTGTTTTTGATTGGAGTGCAGCAGATTGCAGTGGGGTAGATTGTTTTGAATTGGAGTAGGGGAGATTGTTTTGAAGTGGAGTCGGGCAGATTGGAGTGGGGCAGATTGTTTTGGATGGAAGTGGGACAGATTGTTTTGGAGTGGTGCAGATTGTTTTTTATTATAGTGGGGCACATTGGAGTGAGACAGATTTGCTTGGGGTGGGTGGAGAGGATTGGAGTAGGATGAGTTAGAGTGGATTGGATTCGGGTGAGTGATTTGGACTGGAGTGAGGTGGATTAGTGTGGGTGAAGTGGTCTGGATGGGGTGGATTGTAGTGGGGAAGATTGGAGTGGGGTGGATTGAAGTGTACCGCAGGATTATGTGTTAAAGATTAATTTCAGAATTTACACATAATAAAGAAACACTGTTGATTTGCAATATTTTAAACAAGCTAATCGTCATCTTTTGAGAAGAGTGCCCACGAACAAAAGCAAAAGAAAACATGCGTGGAACGTGGGAAAAGACGATTTGGCAAAATAAAAGAAAGTTCGATTTAAATTTAAAACTTAACAGTTTTGGTTGTCCTGCTGGGCATGTTTTTGCCAGTCACAAGCCTTCTGTTTGCAGGGCACTAGAAGGTAAAAGGAAAAAATAGTACCTTGATCAGGTGGGGAGCAGCGGTCAGGCACTGATTAAGCTGAATCAATCAACGCTTGGTCGCTGCTCTACAGAGAGGAACGGAAATGATGCAAGACATGCCTTGATGAATTAGGAAACTGTAAAGAAGAGTGCCACATAAATAAAAAAATGGTGAGAGACATGCGGGCTCCAAGCCCTTTACTGAATACTACAGAGTCTATCAAGCGAGACCCTAAAAAGGTCAGTTAGTTAAAATAAACAAACATTGTTACTTCTAAATATCAATATTCCAAGGACGCCTAGATGGTCGTCAAGCAAAAAGTTCCAAGTGCATGGAGGGGCTTATGGTAGTTCTGAAGAGAGGCAAAGGACTTGGTCAGAGGGTGGCCTTGTTGGTGTGGTAGGGAAGCAATACCTCAAACGTTATTACTGGGGTAGGGGAGCTTGCAATTCGGAGTAATGAAAATTATCACAAAGCAATCAAGTAATTCCACATCAAAATAACAAGCGTGCGGGCTGACAACCATGCTCTCAGCATCAACGAGCGCAGAGTGAAGTGAATTTTACCATCCTCTGTGCATTTTTATTGCGGGGCTCATTTACATTTGACTTGGCGCGCAGAACGAGTGAGAACCAGGTCAATATAAACAAAAATCATCTATTTAAAAAGTTTAGTTTCACGTGGGCCTGTTGTCCTTACTTCTTTCAGAATAGCTTTTGAACCTCTGTCCTGTGTGTGTCTGTGACTGTCACGTGAAAAGGCAGTCAGGGCATCCAGGTGGACCCCATGTCACCTGGGGCACCGCCCACCAGTGCTGGAGTTTTAAACAGCACCCGGTTGCATTTTGGGACTTGTGCCTTTTCAATGTGAGCTCAAAGACGGGAGCCTGTGAAATTCTATTGGCTAAAAAATATTAACAGCGGAATGTGAATAGGCCACACAAGACATGACGTCACTGGAAAGCTAAACAGTATGTTGGGGAGACTGGGTGCGGCAATAGGGCTGATGTCATGAATACGTGCAACTCCTCAGTTATTTTTGAATGAACTGCTCATTCATTAGATCCCACCCAAAGAAATGAGCCCACCAGTATGAACACTTGTTTCATTAGAAAATGATGGAGTCACATTGCCTATGTAGAGCAGGTGCTTATACCTTGGTTGGAAGTCATTGCTCGGAGAGTGTTGTCTTTTAAGGTGATTGCACTAGGTCCGAGCAGGTGGGAGAAGACTTGTGCAGTGACTGAGTAAGAGAGATAACCTTCAATTACCACATCACCCTCCCGACATTGTAATCATGTCCATGAAATGGTTTATCAACTCGACTTTCCACACTCACTGAGGAGACTCAGGGTTACGGTGCTCATGAAGTGCACAGACACACTGAGAGCAACAGGTAGCGTGGCCGAGCGGTCTAAGGCGCTGGATTAAGGCTCCAGTCTCTTTGGAGGCGTGGGTTCAAATCCCACCGCTGCCAGAGATAGATTTTTACAGATCTTAATGACGCATCTCCCTTCTGACCCATCAATTTGCATAAACAGTGACTCTACCAATAGGTCCCTAATTTTAAAACTCTTTTACAGTCTCCTTCTAAGTAAACTCCTAAACCGTGGACTCCAAGAAATCGGCTGATTGGCGCTGCTGTTGTTTTGCTTCATTCTGCTTAGATCACCTTCAAATGGAAGGTTTAACAAATAATTTGTTCTCCCCACGCGGTCACCCGCTCTTCTCTCTGCAAAATAAAATCGAACCTCTGTTAAATAAAGATTTAAAGTAAATTATCTATCTTCCCAAATAAAGTTGGTAAATGTGTTCTTCACAGTTATTTTAAAAATCAGGTTTAAAATAAACAACAGAGGTAGTCAGCAGGATTCAAACCCGTGCAGGGAACCCCCAAAAGGATTTCAAGCCCATCACCTTAACCACTCGGCCATAACTACCAGCTCTCATTGAGCTCTACCGAAACTTTATATCACAACAAAATTGTGCAAAACGGCCGTGCAGACCTATATATGACTCCATTTAGTAGGATCTCTAACTGTGTGCAAAGGGCACATTGCTATGTTTCTGTCTAAGCTTTGCTTTAGGTCTGAGGTCTTAAGAACCAAAGCAGGCTCCACGCACACTTGCCTGCACAAAAAAACAAGCATTTGCAATGCGAAAGGTCTCACATTTGTGAGAGTTAGAGCTATTGGCGTTGCAAATGACAATGTCTTTTACCTAGGTTTTGGTTTTCTTTGGGAAAATTTGATGTGTCCACGTTGTGTTTTGGGGCACTTCCTGTCGCGGGCGCTAGGCCTACCCACACAAGTGAGGTAAAAAATGTTATCGGGAGACTTGGGGAAACATAGAATAGCAAAACAAGAGTTACTGCCCCTTGTCTTTATCTACATTTTTTCCTTCCAAATATAAGACAGTGTGTAAAAAAGACGTCTATTTGAGAAATGCCCTTTAATTCGCATGCTAGTGTGGGCACCCCAGAATTCAGAGATGTGCAAATAACCACTGCTCCTTCACTCCTTATCTTGTGCCCATTTTGGAAATAGAAAGGTTTTCTTGATACCTATTTTTCACTCTATATACTTCGGCAAATTAATTGCAGTATACCCGGTATAGAATGAAAACCCACTGCAAGGTGCAGCTCATTTATTTTCTCTGGATACCTAGGGTTCTTGATGAACCTTCAAGCCCTATATATCCCCGCAACCAGAAGAGTCCAGCAGGCGTAATGGTATATTGCTTTCAAAAATCTGACATTGCAGAAAAAAGTTACAGAGTAAAACGTAGAGGAAAATGGCTGTTTTTTTCTTCTCAATTTCAATATATTTTTTTTTATTTCAGTTGATATTTTCTGTAGGAAACACTTGTAAGATCTACACAAGTTACCCATTGCTGAATTCAGAATGTTGTCTTCTTTTCAAAAATGTTTAGGTTACTGGGACCCAGCATTGGTTTCACACCCATTTCTGTCACTGACTGGAAGGAGGCTAAAAGCACACAAAATCGTAAAAATGGGGTATGTCCCAGTAAAATGCCAAAATTGTGTTGAAAAATTGGGTTTTCTGATTCAAGTCTGCCTGTCCCTGAAAGCTGGGAAGCTGGTGATTTTAGCAGTGCAAACCCTTTGTTGATGCCAATTTCAGGGACAAAAACCACAAGCCTTCTTCTCCAGCCCTTTTTTCCATTTTTTTCTTTTTTAAAACAAAATTTTTACTGTATTTTGGCTAATTTCTTGGTCTCCTTCAGGGGAACCCACAAAGTCTGGGTACCTCTAGAATCCCTAGGATGTTGGAAAAAAAGGACGCAAATTTGGCGTGGATAGCTTATGTGGACAAAAATCTATGAGGGCCTAAGCGCGCCCTGCCCCAAATAGCCAAAAAAATGCCTGGCACCTGAGGGGGAAAAGGCTGGCAGCGAAGGGGTTAAAATGCACTATTTTATTCCAATTTCTTCACTTAGCTTCAGATGAACTATTTTTCCCTCCCACCAACTCCTTTCAAAGTGCACCAGCCACCACTGCCTTGGGTGGGACAGATTGTTTTCGATTGCAGTATGGCAGATTGTTTTGGATTGCAGTGTGGTAGTTTGTTTTTGATTGGAGTGCAGCAGATTGCAGTGGGGTAGATTGTTTTGAATTGGAGTAGGGGAGATTGTTTTGAAGTGGAGTGGGGCAGATTGTTTTGGATCGAAGTGGGACAGATTGTTTTGGAGTGGTGCAGATTGTTTTTTATTATAGTGGGGCACATTGGAGTGAGACAGATTTGCTTGGGGTGGGTGGAGAGGATTGGAGTAGGATGAGTTAGAGTGGATTGGATTCGGGTGAGTGATTTGGACTGGAGTGAGGTGGATTAGTGTGGGTGAAGTGGTCTGGATGGGGTGGATTGTAGTGGGGAAGATTGGAGTGGGGTGGATTGAAGTGTACCGCAGGATTATGTGTTAAAGATTAATTTCAGAATTTACACATAATAAAGAAACACTGTTGATTTGCAATATTTTAAACGAGCTAATCGTCATCTTTTGAGAAGAGTGCCCACGAACAAAAGCAAAAGAAAACATGCGTGGAACGTGGGAAAAGACGATTTGGCAAAATAAAAGAAAGTTCGATTTAAATTTAAAACTTAACAGTTTTGGTTGTCCTGCTGGGCATGTTTTTGCCAGTCACAAGCCTTCTGTTTGCAGGGCACTAGAAGGTAAAAGGAAAAAATAGTACCTTGATCAGGTGGGGAGCAGCGGTCAGGCACTGATTAAGCTGAATCAATCAACGCTTGGTCGCTGCTCTACAGAGAGGAACGGAAATGATGCAAGACATGCCTTGATGAATTAGGAAACTGTAAAGAAGAGTGCCACATAAATAAAAAAATGGTGAGAGACATGCGGGCTCCAAGCCCTTTACTGAATACTACAGAGTCTATCAAGGGAGACCCTAAAAAGGTCAGTTAGTTAAAATAAACAAACATTGTTACTTCTAAATATCAATATTCCAAGGACGCCTAGATGGTCGTCAAGCAAAAAGTTCCTAGTGCATGGAGGGGCTTATGGTAGTTCTGAAGAGAGGCAAATGACTTGGTCAGAGGGTGGCCTTGTTGGTGTGGTAGGGAAGCAATACCTCAAACATTATTACTGGGGTAGGGGAGCTTGCAATTCGGAGTAATGAAAATTATCACAAAGCAATCAAGTAATTTCACATCAAAATAACAAGCGTGCGGGCTGACAACCATGCTCTCAGCATCAACGAGCGCAGAGTGAAGTGAATTTTACCATCCTCTGTGCATTTTTATTGCGGGGCTCATTTACATTTGACTTGGCGCGCAGAACGAGTGAGAACCAGGTCAATAGAAACAAAAATCATCTATTTAAAAAGTTTAGTTTCACGTGGGCCTGTTGTCCTTACTTCTTTCAGAATAGCTTTTGAACCTCTGTCCTGTGTGTGTCTGTGACTGTCACGTGAAAGGCAGTCAGAGCATCCAGGTGGACCCCATGTCACCTGGGGCACCGCCCACCAGTGCTGGAGTTTTAAACAGCACCCGGTTGCATTTTGGGACTTGTGCCTTTTCAATGTGAGCTCAAAGACGGGAGCCTGTGAAATTCTATTGGCTAAAAAATATTAACAGCGGAATGTGAATAGGCCACACAAGACATGACGTCACTGGAAAGCTAAACAGTATGTTGGGGAGACTGGGTGCGGCAATAGGGCTGATGTCATGAATACGTGCAACTCCTCAGTTATTTTTGAATGAACTGCTCATTCATTAGATCCCACCCAAAGAAATGAGCCCACCAGTATGAACACTTGTTTCATTAGAAAATGATGGAGTCACATTGCCTATGTAGAGCAGGTGCTTATACCTTGGTTGGAAGTCATTGCTCGGAGAGTGTTGTCTTTTAAGGTGATTGCACTAGGTCCGAGCAGGTGGGAGAAGACTTGTGCAGTGACTGAGTAAGAGAGATAACCTTCAATTACCACATCACCCTCCCGACATTGTAATCATGTCCATGAAATGGTTTATCAACTCGACTTTCCACACTCACTGAGGAGACTCAGGGTTACGGTGCTCATGAAGTGCACAGACACACTGAGAGCAACAGGTAGCGTGGCCGAGCGGTCCAAGGCGCTGGATTAAGGCTCCAGTCTCTTTGGAGGCGTGGGTTCAAATCCCACCGCTGCCAGAGATAGATTTTTACAGATCTTAATGACGCATCTCCCTTCTGACCCTTCAATTTGCATAAACAGTGACTCTACCAATAGGTCCCTAATTTTAAAACTCTTTTACAGTCTCCTTCTAAGTAAACTCCTAAACCGTGGACTCCAAGAAATCGGCTGATTGGCGCTGCTGTTGTTTTGCTTCATTCTGCTTAGATCACCTTCAAATGGAAGGTTTAACAAATAATTTGTTCTCCCCACGCGGTCACCCGCTCTTCTCTCTGCAAAATAAAATCGAACCTCTGTTAAATAAAGATTTAAAGTAAATTATCTATCTTCCCAAATAAAGTTGGTAAATGTGTTCTTCACAGTTATTTTAAAAATCAGGTTTAAAATAAACAACAGAGGTAGTCAGCAGGATTCAAACCCGTGCAGGGAACCCCCAAAGGATTTCAAGCCCATCACCTTAACCACTCGGCCATAACTACCAGCTCTCATTGAGCTCTACCGAAACTTTATATCACAACAAAATTGTGCAAAACGGCCGTGCAGACCTATATATGACTCCATTTAGTAGGATCTCTAACTGTGTGCAAAGGGCACATTGCTATGTTTCTGTCTAAGCTTTGCTTTAGGTCTGAGGTCTTAAGAACCAAAGCAGGCTCCACGCACACTTGCCTGCACAAAAAAACAAGCATTTGCAATGCGAAAGGTCTCACATTTGTGAGAGTTAGAGCTATTGGCGTTGCAAATGACAATGTCTTTTACCTAGGTTTTGGTTTTCTTTGGGAAAATTTGATGTGTCCACGTTGTGTTTTGGGTTACTTCCTGTCGCGGGCGCTAGGCCTACCCACACAAGTGAGGTAAAAAATGTTATCGGGAGACTTGGGGAAACATAGAATAGCAAAACAAGAGTTACTGCCCCTTGTCTTTATCTACATTTTTTCCTTCCAAATATAAGACAGTGTGTAAAAAAGACGTCTATTTGAGAAATGCCCTTTAATTCGCATGCTAGTGTGGGCCCCCCAGAATTCAGAGATGTGCAAATAACCACTGCTCCTTCACTCCTTATCTTGTGCCCATTTTGGAAATAGAAAGGTTTTCTTGATACCTATTTTTCACTCTATATACTTCGGCAAATTAATTGCAGTATACCCGGTATAGAATGAAAACCCACTGCAAGGTGCAGCTCATTTATTTTCTCTGGATACCTAGGGTTCTTGATGAACCTACAAGCCCTATATATCCCCGCAACCAGAAGAGTCCAGCAGGCGTAATGGTATATTGCTTTCAAAAATCTGACATTGCAGAAAAAAGTTACAGAGTAAAACGTAGAGGAAAATGGCTGTTTTTTTCTTCTCAATTTCAATATTTTTTTTTTATTTCAGTTGTTATTTTCTGTAGGAAACACTTGTAAGATCTACACAAGTTACCCATTGCTGAATTCAGAATGTTGTCTTCTTTTCAAAAATGTTTAGGTTACTGGGACCCAGCATTGGTTTCACACCCATTTCTGTCACTGACTGGAAGGAGGCTAAAAGCACACAAAATCGTAAAAATGGGGTATGTCCCAGTAAAATGCCAAAATTGTGTTGAAAAATTGGGTTTTCTGATTCAAGTCTGCCTGTCCCTGAAAGCTGGGAAGCTGGTGATTTTAGCAGTGCAAACCCTTTGTTGATGCCAATTTCAGGGACAAAAACCACAAGCCTTCTTCTCCAGCCCTTTTTTCCATTTTTTTCTTTTTTAAAACAAAATTTTTACTGTATTTTGGCTAATTTCTTGGTCTCCTTCAAGGGAACCCACAAAGTCTGGGTACCTCTAGAATCCCTAGGATGTTGGAAAAAAAGGACGCAAATTTGGCGTGGATAGCTTATGTGGACAAAAATCTATGAGGGCCTAAGCGCGCCCTGCCCCAAATAGCCAAAAAAATGCCTGGCACCTGAGGGGGAAAAGGCTGGCAGTGAAGGGGTTAAAATGCACTATTTTATTCCAATTTCTTCACTTAGCTTCAGATGAACTATTTTTCCCTCCCACCAACTCCTTTCAAAGTGCACCAGCCACCACTGCCTTGGGTGGGACAGATTGTTTTCGATTGCAGTATGGCAGATTGTTTTGGATTGCAGAGTGGTAGTTTGTTTTTGATTGGAGTGCAGCAGATTGCAGTGGGGTAGATTGTTTTGAATTGGAGTAGGGGAGATTGTTTTGAAGTGGAGTCGGGCAGATTGGAGTGGGGCAGATTGTTTTGGATGGAAGTGGGACAGATTGTTTTGGAGTGGTGCAGATTGTTTTTTATTATAGTGGGGCACATTGGAGTGAGACAGATTTGCTTGGGGTGGGTGGAGAGGATTGGAGTAGGATGAGTTAGAGTGGATTGGATTCGGGTGAGTGATTTGGACTGGAGTGAGGTGGATTAGTGTGGGTGAAGTGGTCTGGATGGGGTGGATTGTAGTGGGGAAGATTGGAGTGGGGTGGATTGAAGTGTACCGCAGGAATATGTGTTAAAGATTAATTTCAGAATTTACACATAATAAAGAAACACTGTTGATTTACAATATTTTAAACGAGCTAATCGTCATCTTTTGAGAAGAGTGCCCACGAACAAAAGCAAAAGAAAACATGCGTGGAACGTGGGAAAAGACGATTTGGCAAAATAAAAGAAAGTTCGATTTAAATTTAAAACTTAACAGTTTTGGTTGTCCTGCTGGGCATGTTTTTGCCAGTCACAAGCCTTCTGTTTGCAGGGCACTAGAAGGTAAAAGGAAAAAATAGTACCTTGATCAGGTGGGGAGCAGCGGTCAGGCACTGATTAAGCTGAATCAATCAACGCTTGGTCGCTGCTCTACAGAGAGGAACGGAAATGATGCAAGACATGCCTTGATGAATTAGGAAACTGTAAAGAAGAGTGCCACATAAATAAAAAAATGGTGAGAGACATGCGGGCTCCAAGCCCTTTACTGAATACTACAGAGTCTATCAAGCGAGACCCTAAAAAGGTCAGTTAGTTAAAATAAACAAACATTGTTACTTCTAAATATCAATATTCCAAGGACGCCTAGATAGTCGTCGAGCAAAAAGTTCCTAGTGCATGGAGGGGCTTATGGTAGTTCTGAAGAGAGGCAAAGGACTTGGTCAGAGGGTGGCCTTGTTGGTGTGGTAGGGAAGCAATACCTCAAACGTTATTACTGGGGTAGGGGAGCTTGCAATTCGGAGTAATGAAAATTATCACAAAGCAATCAAGTAATTCCACATCAAAATAACAAGCGTGCGGGCTGACAACCATGCTCTCAGCATCAACGAGCGCAGAGTGAAGTGAATTTTACCATCCTCTGTGCATTTTTATTGCGGGGCTCATTTACATTTGACTTGGCGCGCAGAACGAGTGAGAACCAGGTCAATAGAAACAAAAATCATCTATTTAAAAAGTTTAGTTTCACGTGGGCCTGTTGTGCTTACTTCTTTCAGAATAGCTTTTGAACCTCTGTCCTGTGTGTGTCTGTGACTGTCACGTGAAAGGCAGTCAGGGCATCCAGGTGGACCCCATGTCACCTGGGGCACCGCCCACCAGTGCTGGAGTTTTAAACAGCACCCGGTTGCATTTTGGGACTTGTGCCTTTTCAATGTGAGCTCAAAGACGGGAGCCTGTGAAATTCTATTGGCTAAAAAATATTAACAGCGGAATGTGAATAGGCCACACAAGACATGACGTCACTGGAAAGCTAAACAGTATGTTGGGGAGACTGGGTGCGGCAATAGGGCTGATGTCATGAATACGTGCAACTCCTCAGTTATTTTTGAATGAACTGCTCATTCATTAGATCCCACCCAAAGAAATGAGCCCACCAGTATGAACACTTGTTTCATTAGAAAATGATGGAGTCACATTGCCTATGTAGAGCAGGTGCTTATACCTTGGTTGGAAGTCATTGCTCGGAGAGTGTTGTCTTTTAAGGTGATTGCACTAGGTCCGAGCAGGTGGGAGAAGACTTGTGCAGTGACTGAGTAAGAGAGATAACCTTCAATTACCACATCACCCTCCCGACATTGTAATCATGTCCATGAAATGGTTTATCAACTCGACTTTCCACACTGAGGAGACTCAGGGTTTCGGTGCTCATGAAGTGCACAGACACTCTAAGAGCAACAGGTAGCGTGGCCGAGCGGTCTAAGGCGCTGGATTAAGGCTCCAGTCTCTTTGGAGGCTTGGGTTCAAATCCCACCGCTGCCAGAGATGGATTTTTACAGATCTTAATGACGCATCTCCCTTCTGACCCTTCAATTTGCATAAACAGTGACTCTACCAATAGGTCCCTAATTTTAAAACTCTTTTACAGTCTCCTTCTAAGTAAACTCCTAAACCGTGGACTCCAAGAAATCGGCTGATTGGCGCTGCTGTTGTTTTGCTTCATTCTGCTTAGATCACCTTCAAATGGAAGGTTTAACAAATCATTTGTTCTCCCCACGCGGTCACCCGCTCTTCTCTCTGCAAAATAAAATCGAACCTCTGTTAAATAAAGATTTAAAGTAAATTATCTATCTTCCCAAATAAAGTTGGTAAATGTGTTCTTCACAGTTATTTTAAAAATCAGGTTTAAAATAAACAACAGAGGTAGTCAGCAGGATTCAAACCCGTGCAGGGAACCCCCAAAGGATTTCAAGCCCATCACCTTAACCACTCGGCCATAACTACCAGCTCTCATTGAGCTCTACCGAAACTTTATATCACAACAAAATTGTGCAAAACGGCCGTGCAGACCTATATATGACTCCATTTCGTAGGATCTCTAACTGTGTGCAAAGGGCACATTGCTATGTTTCTGTCTAAGCTTTGCTTTAGGTCTGAGGTCTTAAGAACCAAAGCAGGCTCCACGCACACTTGCCTGCACAAAAAAACAAGCATTTGCAATGCGAAAGGTCTCACATTTGTGAGAGTTAGAGCTATTGGCGTTGCAAATGACAATGTCTTTTACCTAGGTTTTGGTTTTCTTTGGGAAAATTTGATGTGTCCACGTTGTGTTTTGGGGCACTTCCTGTCGCGGGCGCTAGGCCTACCCACACAAGTGAGGTAAAAAATGTTATCGGGAGACTTGGGGAAACATAGAATAGCAAAACAAGAGTTACTGCCCCTTGTCTTTATCTACATTTTTTCCTTCCAAATATAAGACAGTTTTTTAAAAAAGACGTCTATTTGAGAAATGCCCTTTAATTCGCATGCTAGTGTGGGCACCCCAGAATTCAGAGATGTGCAAATAACCACTGCTCCTTCACTCCTTATCTTGTGCCCATTTTGGAAATAGAAAGGTTTTCTTGATACCTATTTTTCACTCTATATACTTCGGCAAATTAATTGCAGTATACCCGGTATAGAATGAAAACCCACTGCAAGGTGCAGCTCATTTATTTTCTCTGGATACCTAGGGTTCTTGATGAACCTACAAGCCCTATATATCCCCGCAACCAGAAGAGTCCAGCAGGCGTAATGGTATATTGCTTTCAAAAATCTGACATTGCAGAAAAAAGTTACAGAGTAAAACGTAGAGGAAAATGGCTGTTTTTTTCTTCTCAATTTCAATATTTTTTTTTTTATTTCAGTTGATATTTTCTGTAGGAAACACTTGTAAGATCTACACAAGTTACCCATTGCTGAATTCAGAATGTTGTCTTCTTTTCAAAAATGTTTAGGTTACTGGGACCCAGCATTGGTTTCACACCCATTTCTGTCACTGACTGGAAGGAGGCTAAAAGCACACAAAATCGTAAAAATGGGGTATGTCCCAGTAAAATGCCAAAATTGTGTTGAAAAATTGGGTTTTCTGATTCAAGTCTGCCTGTCCCTGAAAGCTGGGAAGCTGGTGATTTTAGCAGTGCAAACCCTTTGTTGATGCCAATTTCAGGGACAAAAACCACAAGCCTTCTTCTCCAGCCCTTTTTTCCATTTTTTTCTTTTTTTAAACAACATTTTTACTGTATTTTGGCTAATTTCTTGGTCTCCTTCAGGGGAACCCACAAAGTCTGGGTACCTCTAGAATCCCTAGGATGTTGGAAAAAAAGGACGCAAATTTGGCGTGGATAGCTTATGTGGACAAAAATCTATGAGGGCCTAAGCGCGCCCTGCCCCAAATAGCCAAAAAAATGCCTGGCACCTGAGGGGGAAAAGGCTGGCAGCGAAGGGGTTAAAATGCACTATTTTATTCCAATTTCTTCACTTAGCTTCAGATGAACTATTTTTCCCTCCCACCAACTCCTTTCAAAGTGCACCAGCCACCACTGCCTTGGGTGGGACAGATTGTTTTCGATTGCAGTATGGCAGATTGTTTTGGATTGCAGTGTGGTAGTTTGTTTTTGATTGGAGTGCAGCAGATTGCAGTGGGGTAGATTGTTTTGAATTGGAGTAGGGGAGATTGTTTTGAAGTAGAGTGGGGCAGATTGTTTTGGATCGAAGTGGGACAGATTGTTTTGGAGTGGTGCAGATTGTTTTTTATTATAGTGGGGCACATTGGAGTGAGACAGATTTGCTTGGGGTGGGTGGAGAGGATTGGAGTAGGATGAGTTAGAGTGGATTGGATTCGGGTGAGTGATTTGGACTGGAGTGAGGTGGATTAGTGTGGGTGAAGTGGTCTGGATGGGGTGGATTGTAGTGGGGAAGATTGGAGTGGGGTGGATTGAAGTGTACCGCAGGATTATGTGTTAAAGATTAATTTCAGAATTTACACATAATAAAGAAACACTGTTGATTTGCAATATTTTAAACGAGCTAATCGTCATCTTTTGAGAAGAGTGCCCACGAACAAAAGCAAAAGAAAACATGCGTGGAACGTGGGAAAAGACGATTTGGCAAAATAAAAGAAAGTTCGATTTAAATTTAAAACTTAACAGTTTTGGTTGTCCTGCTGGGCATGTTTTTGCCAGTCACAAGCCTTCTGTTTGCAGGGCACTAGAAGGTAAAAGGAAAAAATAGTACCTTGATCAGGTGGGGAGCAGCGGTCAGGCACTGATTAAGCTGAATCAATCAACGCTTGGTCGCTGCTCTACAGAGAGGAACGGAAATGATGCAAGACATGCCTTGATGAATTAGGAAACTGTAAAGAAGAGTGCCACATAAATAAAAAAATGGTGAGAGACATGCGGGCTCCAAGCCCTTTACTGAATACTACAGAGTCTATCAAGCGAGACCCTAAAAAGGTCAGTTAGTTAAAATAAACAAACATTGTTACTTCTAAATATCAATATTCCAAGGACGCCTAGATGGTCGTCAAGCAAAAAGTTCCTAGTGCATGGAGGGGCTTATGGTAGTTCTGAAGAGAGGCAAAGGACTTGGTCAGAGGGTGGCCTTGTTGGTGTGGTAGGGAAGCAATACCTCAAACATTATTACTGGGGTAGGGGAGCTTGCAATTCGGAGTAATGAAAATTATCACAAAGCAATCAAGTAATTTCACATCAAAATAACAAGCGTGCGGGCTGACAACCATGCTCTCAGCATCAACGAACGCAGAGTGAAGTGAATTTTACCATCCTCTGTGCATTTTTATTGCGGGGCTCATTTACATTTGACTTGGCGCGCAGAACGAGTGAGAACCAGGTCAATAGAAACAAAAATCATCTATTTAAAAAGTTTAGTTTCACGTGGGCCTGTTGTGCTTACTTCTTTCAGAATAGCTTTTGAACCTCTGTCCTGTGTGTGTCTGTGACTGTCACGTGAAAAGGCAGTCAGGGCATCCAGGTGGACCCCATGTCACCTGGGGCACCGCCCACCAGTGCTGGAGTTTTAAACAGCACCCGGTTGCATTTTGGGACTTGTGCCTTTTCAATGTGAGCTCAAAGACGGGAGCCTGTGAAATTCTATTGGCTAAAAAATATTAACAGCGGAATGTGAATAGGCCACACAAGACATGACGTCACTGGAAAGCTAAACAGTATGTTGGGGAGACTGGGTGCGGCAATAGGGCTGATGTCATGAATACGTGCAACTCCTCAGTTATTTTTGAATGAACTGCTCATTCATTAGATCCCACCCAAAGAAATGAGCCCACCAGTATGAACACTTGTTTCATTAGAAAATGATGGAGTCACATTGCCTATGTAGAGCAGGTGCTTATACCTTGGTTGGAAGTCATTGCTCGGAGAGTGTTGTCTTTTAAGGTGATTGCACTAGGTCCGAGCAGGTGGGAGAAGACTTGTGCAGTGACTGAGTAAGAGAGATAACCTTCAATTACCACATCACCCTCCCGACATTGTAATCATGTCCATGAAATGGTTTATCAACTCGACTTTCCACACTCACGGAGGAGACTCAGGGTTACGGTGCTCATGAAGTGCACGGACACACTGAGAGCAACAGGTAGCGTGGCCGAGCGGTCTAAGGCGCTGGATTAAGGCTCCAGTCTCTTTGGAGGCGTGGGTTCAAATCCCACCGCTGCCAGAGATAGATTTTTACAGATCTTAATGACGCATCTCCCTTCTGACCCTTCAATTTGCATAAACAGTGACTCTACCAATAGGTCCCTAATTTTAAAACTCTTTTACAGTCTCCTTCTAAGTAAACTCCTAAACCGTGGACTCCAAGAAATCGGCTGATTGGCGCTGCTGTTGTTTTGCTTCATTCTGTTTAGATCACCTTCAAATGGAAGGTTTAACAAATAATTTGTTCTCCCCACGCGGTCACCCGCTCTTCTCTCTGCAAAATAAAATCGAACCTCTGTTAAATAAAGATTTAAAGTAAATTATCTATCTTCCCAAATAAAGTTGGTAAATGTGTTCTTCACAGTTATTTTAAAAATCAGGTTTAAAATAAACAACAGAGGTAGTCAGCAGGATTCAAACCCGTGCAGGGAACCCCCAAAGGATTTCAAGCCCATCACCTTAACTACTCGGCCATAGCTACCAGCTCTCATTGAGCTCTACCGAAACTTTATATCACAACAAAATTGTGCAAAACGGCCGTGCAGACCTATATATGACTCCATTTAGTAGGATCTCTAACTGTGTGCAAAGGGCACATTGCTATGTTTCTGTCTAAGCTTTGCTTTAGGTCTGAGGTCTTAAGAACCAAAGCAGGCTCCACGCACACTTGCCTGCACAAAAAAACAAGCATTTGCAATGCGAAAGGTCTCACATTTGTGAGAGTTAGAGCTATTGGCGTTGCAAATGACAATGTCTTTTACCTAGGTTTTGGTTTTCTTTGGGAAAATTTGATGTGTCCACGTTGTGTTTTGGGGCACTTCCTGTCGCGGGCGCTAGGCCTACCCACACAAGTGAGGTAAAAAATGTTATCGGGAGACTTGGGGAAACATAGAATAGCAAAACAAGAGTTACTGCCCCTTGTCTTTATCTACATTTTTTCCTTCCAAATATAAGACAGTGTGTAAAAAAGACGTCTATTTGAGAAATGCCCTTTAATTCGCATGCTAGTGTGGGCACCCCAGAATTCAGAGATGTGCAAATAACCACTGCTCCTTCACTCCTTATCTTGTGCCCATTTTGGAAATAGAAAGGTTTTCTTGATACCTATTTTTCACTCTATATACTTCGGCAAATTAATTGCAGTATACCCGGTATAGAATGAAAACCCACTGCAAGGTGCAGCTCATTTATTTTCTCTGGATACCTAGGGTTCTTGATGAACCTACAAGCCCTATATATCCCCGCAACCAGAAGAGTCCAGCAGGCGTAATGGTATATTGCTTTCAAAAATCTGACATTGCAGAAAAAAGTTACAGAGTAAAACGTAGAGGAAAATGGCTGTTTTTTTCTTCTCAATTTCAATATTTTTTTTTTATTTCAGTTGTTATTTTCTGTAGGAAACACTTGTAAGATCTACACAAGTTACCCATTGCTGAATTCAGAATGTTGTCTTCTTTTCAAAAATGTTTAGGTTACTGGGACCCAGCATTGGTTTCACACCCATTTCTGTCACTGACTGGAAGGAGGCTAAAAGCACACAAAATCGTAAAAATGGGGTATGTCCCAGTAAAATGCCAAAATTGTGTTGAAAAATTGGGTTTTCTGATTCAAGTCTGCCTGTCCCTGAAAGCTGGGAAGCTGGTGATTTTAGCAGTGCAAACCCTTTGTTGATGCCAATTTCAGGGACAAAAACCACAAGCCTTCTTCTCCAGCCCTTTTTTCCATTTTTTTCTTTTTTAAAACAAAATTTTTACTGTATTTTGGCTAATTTCTTGGTCTCCTTCAAGGGAACCCACAAAGTCTGGGTACCTCTAGAATCCCTAGGATGTTGGAAAAAAAGGACGCAAATTTGGCGTGGATAGCTTATGTGGACAAAAATCTATGAGGGCCTAAGCGCGCCCTGCCCCAAATAGCCAAAAAAATGCCTGGCACCTGAGGGGGAAAAGGCTGGCAGTGAAGGGGTTAAAATGCACTATTTTATTCCAATTTCTTCACTTAGCTTCAGATGAACTATTTTTCCCTCCCACCAACTCCTTTCAAAGTGCACCAGCCACCACTGCCTTGGGTGGGACAGATTGTTTTCGATTGCAGTATGGCAGATTGTTTTGGATTGCAGTGTGGTAGTTTGTTTTTGATTGGAGTGCAGCAGATTGCAGTGGGGTAGATTGTTTTGAATTGGAGTAGGGGAGATTGTTTTGAAGTGGAGTCGGGCAGATTGGAGTGGGGCAGATTGTTTTGGATGGAAGTGGGACAGATTGTTTTGGAGTGGTGCAGATTGTTTTTTATTATAGTGGGGCACATTGGAGTGAGACAGATTTGCTTGGGGTGGGTGGAGAGGATTGGAGTAGGATGAGTTAGAGTGGATTGGATTCGGGTGAGTGATTTGGACTGGAGTGAGGTGGATTAGTGTGGGTGAAGTGGTCTGGATGGGGTGGATTGTAGTGGGGAAGATTGGAGTGGGGTGGATTGAAGTGTACCGCAGGAATATGTGTTAAAGATTAATTTCAGAATTTACACATAATAAAGAAACACTGTTGATTTGCAATATTTTAAACGAGCTAATCGTCATCTTTTGAGAAGAGTGCCCACGAACAAAAGCAAAAGAAAACATGCGTGGAACGTGGGAAAAGACGATTTGGCAAAATAAAAGAAAGTTCGATTTAAATTTAAAACTTAACAGTTTTGGTTGTCCTGCTGGGCATGTTTTTGCCAGTCACAAGCCTTCTGTTTGCAGGGCACTAGAAGGTAAAAGGAAAAAATAGTACCTTGATCAGGTGGGGAGCAGCGGTCAGGCACTGATTAAGCTGAATCAATCAACGCTTGGTCGCTGCTCTACAGAGAGGAACGGAAATGATGCAAGACATGCCTTGATGAATTAGGAAACTGTAAAGAAGAGTGCCACATAAATAAAAAAATGGTGAGAGACATGCGGGCTCCAAGCCCTTTACTGAATACTACAGAGTCTATCAAGCGAGACCCTAAAAAGGTCAGTTAGTTAAAATAAACAAACATTGTTACTTCTAAATATCAATATTCCAAGGACGCCTAGATGGTCGTCAAGCAAAAAGTTCCTAGTGCATGGAGGGGCTTATGGTAGTTCTGAAGAGAGGCAAAGGACTTGGTCAGAGGGTGGCCTTGTTGGTGTGGTAGGGAGGCAATACCTCAAACGTTATTACTGGGGTAGGGGAGCTTCCAATTCGGAGTAATGAAAATTATCACAAAGCAATCAAGTAATTCCACATCAAAATAACAAGCGTGCGGGCTGACAACCATGCTCTCAGCATCAACGAGCGCAGAGTGAAGTGAATTTTACCATCCTCTGTGCATTTTTATTGCGGGGCTCATTTACATTTGACTTGGCGCGCAGAACGAGTGAGAACCAGGTCAATAGAAACAAAAATCATCTATTTAAAAAGTTTAGTTTCACGTGGGCCTGTTGTGCTTACTTCTTTCAGAATAGCTTTTGAACCTCTGTCCTGTGTGTGTCTGTGACTGTCACGTGAAAAGGCAGTCAGGGCATCCAGGTGGACCCCATGTCACCTGGGGCACCGCCCACCAGTGCTGGAGTTTTAAACAGCACCCGGTTGCATTTTGGGACTTGTGCCTTTTCAATGTGAGCTCAAAGACGGGAGCCTGTGAAATTCTATTGGCTAAAAAATATTAACAGCGGAATGTGAATAGGCCACACAAGACATGACGTCACTGGAAAGCTAAACAGTATGTTGGGGAGACTGGGTGCGGCAATAGGGCTGATGTCATGAATACGTGCAACTCCTCAGTTATTTTTGAATGAACTGCTCATTCATTAGATCCCACCCAAAGAAATGAGCCCACCAGTATGAACACTTGTTTCATTAGAAAATGATGGAGTCACATTGCCTATGTAGAGCAGGTGCTTATACCTTGGTTGGAAGTCATTGCTCGGAGAGTGTTGTCTTTTAAGGTGATTGCACTAGGTCCGAGCAGGTGGGAGAAGACTTGTGCAGTGACTGAGTAAGAGAGATAACCTTCAATTACCACATCACCCTCCCGACATTGTAATCATGTCCATGAAATGGTTTATCAACTCGACTTTCCACACTCACGGAGGAGACTCAGGGTTACGGTGCTCATGAAGTGCACGGACACACTGAGAGCAACAGGTAGCGTGGCCGAGCGGTCTAAGGCGCTGGATTAAGGCTCCAGTCTCTTTGGAGGCGTGGGTTCAAATCCCACCGCTGCCAGAGATAGATTTTTACAGATCTTAATGACGCATCTCCCTTCTGACCCTTCAATTTGCATAAACAGTGACTCTACCAATAGGTCCCTAATTTTAAAACTCTTTTACAGTCTCCTTCTAAGTAAACTCCTAAACCGTGGACTCCAAGAAATCGGCTGATTGGCGCTGCTGTTGTTTTGCTTCATTCTGTTTAGATCACCTTCAAATGGAAGGTTTAACAAATAATTTGTTCTCCCCACGCGGTCACCCGCTCTTCTCTCTGCAAAATAAAATCGAACCTCTGTTAAATAAAGATTTAAAGTAAATTATCTATCTTCCCAAATAAAGTTGGTAAATGTGTTCTTCACAGTTATTTTAAAAATCAGGTTTAAAATAAACAACAAAGGTAGTCAGCAGGATTCAAACCCGTGCAGGGAACCCCCAAAGGATTTCAAGCCCATCACCTTAACTACTCGGCCATAGCTACCAGCTCTCATTGAGCTCTACCGAAACTTTATATCACAACAAAATTGTGCAAAACGGCCGTGCAGACCTATATATGACTCCATTTAGTAGGATCTCTAACTGTGTGCAAAGGGCACATTGCTATGTTTCTGTCTAAGCTTTGCTTTAGGTCTGAGGTCTTAAGAACCAAAGCAGGCTCCACGCACACTTGCCTGCACAAAAAAACAAGCATTTGCAATGCGAAAGGTCTCACATTTGTGAGAGTTAGAGCTATTGGCGTTGCAAATGACAATGTCTTTTACCTAGGTTTTGGTTTTCTTTGGGAAAATTTGATGTGTCCACGTTGTGTTTTGGGGCACTTCCTGTCGCGGGCGCTAGGCCTACCCACACAAGTGAGGTAAAAAATGTTATCGGGAGACTTGGGGAAACATAGAATAGCAAAACAAGAGTTACTGCCCCTTGTCTTTATCTACATTTTTTCCTTCCAAATATAAGACAGTGTGTAAAAAAGACGTCTATTTGAGAAATGCCCTTTAATTCGCATGCTAGTGTGGGCACCCCAGAATTCAGAGATGTGCAAATAACCACTGCTCCTTCACTCCTTATCTTGTGCCCATTTTGGAAATAGAAAGGTTTTCTTGATACCTATTTTTCACTCTATATACTTCGGCAAATTAATTGCAGTATACCCGGTATAGAATGAAAACCCACTGCAAGGTGCAGCTCATTTATTTTCTCTGGATACCTAGGGTTCTTGATGAACCTACAAGCCCTATATATCCCCGCAACCAGAAGAGTCCAGCAGGCGTAATGGTATATTGCTTTCAAAAATCTGACATTGCAGAAAAAAGTTACAGAGTAAAACGTAGAGGAAAATGGCTGTTTTTTTCTTCTCAATTTCAATATTTTTTTTTTATTTCAGTTGTTATTTTCTGTAGGAAACACTTGTAAGATCTACACAAGTTACCCATTGCTGAATTCAGAATGTTGTCTTCTTTTCAAAAATGTTTAGGTTACTGGGACCCAGCATTGGTTTCACACCCATTTCTGTCACTGACTGGAAGGAGGCTAAAAGCACACAAAATCGTAAAAATGGGGTATGTCCCAGTAAAATGCCAAAATTGTGTTGAAAAATTGGGTTTTCTGATTCAAGTCTGCCTGTCCCTGAAAGCTGGGAAGCTGGTGATTTTAGCAGTGCAAACCCTTTGTTGATGCCAATTTCAGGGACAAAAACCACAAGCCTTCTTCTCCAGCCCTTTTTTCCATTTTTTTCTTTTTTAAAACAAAATTTTTACTGTTTTGGCTAATTTCTTGGTCTCCTTCAAGGGAACCCACAAAGTCTGGGTACCTCTAGAATCCCTAGGATGTTGGAAAAAAAGGACGCAAATTTGGCGTGGATAGCTTATGTGGACAAAAATCTATGAGGGCCTAAGCGCGCCCTGCCCCAAATAGCCAAAAAAATGCCTGGCACCTGAGGGGGAAAAGGCTGGCAGTGAAGGGGTTAAAATGCACTATTTTATTCCAATTTCTTCACTTAGCTTCAGATGAACTATTTTTCCCTCCCACCAACTCCTTTCAAAGTGCACCAGCCACCACTGCCTTGGGTGGGACAGATTGTTTTCGATTGCAGTATGGCAGATTGTTTTGGATTGCAGTGTGGTAGTTTGTTTTTGATTGGAGTGCAGCAGATTGCAGTGGGGTAGATTGTTTTGAATTGGAGTAGGGGAGATTGTTTTGAAGTGGAGTCGGGCAGATTGGAGTGGGGCAGATTGTTTTGGATGGAAGTGGGACAGATTGTTTTGGAGTGGTGCAGATTGTTTTTTATTATAGTGGGGCACATTGGAGTGAGACAGATTTGCTTGGGGTGGGTGGAGAGGATTGGAGTAGGATGAGTTAGAGTGGATTGGATTCGGGTGAGTGATTTGGACTGGAGTGAGGTGGATTAGTGTGGGTGAAGTGGTCTGGATGGGGTGGATTGTAGTGGGGAAGATTGGAGTGGGGTGGATTGAAGTGTACCGCAGGAATATGTGTTAAAGATTAATTTCAGAATTTACACATAATAAAGAAACACTGTTGATTTGCAATATTTTAAACGAGCTAATCGTCATCTTTTGAGAAGAGTGCCCACGAACAAAAGCAAAAGAAAACATGCGTGGAACGTGGGAAAAGACGATTTGGCAAAATAAAAGAAAGTTCGATTTAAATTTAAAACTTAACAGTTTTGGTTGTCCTGCTGGGCATGTTTTTGCCAGTCACAAGCCTTCTGTTTGCAGGGCACTAGAAGGTAAAAGGAAAAAATAGTACCTTGATCAGGTGGGGAGCAGCGGTCAGGCACTGATTAAGCTGAATCAATCAACGCTTGGTCGCTGCTCTACAGAGAGGAACGGAAATGATGCAAGACATGCCTTGATGAATTAGGAAACTGTAAAGAAGAGTGCCACATAAATAAAAAAATGGTGAGAGACATGCGGGCTCCAAGCCCTTTACTGAATACTACAGAGTCTATCAAGCGAGACCCTAAAAAGGTCAGTTAGTTAAAATAAACAAACATTGTTACTTCTAAATATCAATATTCCAAGGACGCCTAGATGGTCGTCAAGCAAAAAGTTCCTAGTGCATGGAGGGGCTTATGGTAGTTCTGAAGAGAGGCAAAGGACTTGGTCAGAGGGTGGCCTTGTTGGTGTGGTAGGGAGGCAATACCTCAAACGTTATTACTGGGGTAGGGGAGCTTCCAATTCGGAGTAATGAAAATTATCACAAAGCAATCAAGTAATTCCACATCAAAATAACAAGCGTGCGGGCTGACAACCATGCTCTCAGCATCAACGAGCGCAGAGTGAAGTGAATTTTACCATCCTCTGTGCATTTTTATTGCGGGGCTCATTTACATTTGACTTGGCGCGCAGAACGAGTGAGAACCAGGTCAATAGAAACAAAAATCATCTATTTAAAAAGTTTAGTTTCACTTGGGCCTGTTGTGCTTACTTCTTTCAGAATAGCTTTTGAACCTCTGTCCTGTGTGTGTCTGTGACTGTCACGTGAAAAGGCAGTCAGGGCATCCAGGTGGACCCCATGTCACCTGGGGCACCGCCCACCAGTGCTGGAGTTTTAAACAGCACCCGGTTGCATTTTGGGACTTGTGCCTTTTCAATGTGAGCTCAAAGACGGGAGCCTGTGAAATTCTATTGGCTAAAAAATATTAACAGCGGAATGTGAATAGGCCACACAAGACATGACGTCACTGGAAAGCTAAACAGTATGTTGGTGAGACTGGGTGCGGCAATAGGGCTGATGTCATGAATACGTGCAACTCCTCAGTTATTTTTGAATGAACTGCTCATTCATTAGATCCCACCCAAAGAAATGAGCCCACCAGTATGAACAATTGTTTCATTAGAAAATGATGGAGTCACATTGCCTATGTAGAGCAGGTGCTTATACCTTGGTTGGAAGTCATTGCTCGGAGAGTGTTGTCTTTTAAGGTGATTGCACTAGGTCCGAGCAGGTGGGAGAAGACTTGTGCAGTGACTGAGTAAGAGAGATAACCTTCAATTACCACATCACCCTCCCGACATTGTAATCATGTCCATGAAATGGTTTATCAACTCGACTTTCCACACTCACGGAGGAGACTCAGGGTTACGGTGCTCATGAAGTGCACGGACACACTGAGAGCAACAGGTAGCGTGGCCGAGCGGTCTAAGGCGCTGGATTAAGGCTCCAGTCTCTTTGGAGGCGTGGGTTCAAATCCCACCGCTGCCAGAGATAGATTTTTACAGATCTTAATGACGCATCTCCCTTCTGACCCTTCAATTTGCATAAACAGTGACTCTACCAATAGGTCCCTAATTTTAAAACTCTTTTACAGTCTCCTTCTAAGTAAACTCCTAAACCGTGGACTCCAAGAAATCGGCTGATTGGCGCTGCTGTTGTTTTGCTTCATTCTGTTTAGATCACCTTCAAATGGAAGGTTTAACAAATAATTTGTTCTCCCCACGCGGTCACCCGCTCTTCTCTCTGCAAAATAAAATCGAACCTCTGTTAAATAAAGATTTAAAGTAAATTATCTATCTTCCCAAATAAAGTTGGTAAATGTGTTCTTCACAGTTATTTTAAAAATCAGGTTTAAAATAAACAACAGAGGTAGTCAGCAGGATTCAAACCCGTGCAGGGAACCCCCAAAGGATTTCAAGCCCATCACCTTAACTACTCGGCCATAGCTACCAGCTCTCATTGAGCTCTACCGAAACTTTATATCACAACAAAATTGTGCAAAACGGCCGTGCAGACCTATATATGACTCCATTTCGTAGGATCTCTAACTGTGTGCAAAGGGCACATTGCTATGTTTCTGTCTAAGCTTTGCTTTAGGTCTGAGGTCTTAAGAACCAAAGCAGGCTCCACGCACACTTGCCTGCACAAAAAAACAAGCATTTGCAATGCGAAAGGTCTCACATTTGTGAGAGTTAGAGCTATTGGCGTTGCAAATGACAATGTCTTTTACCTAGGTTTTGGTTTTCTTTGGGAAAATTTGATGTGTCCACGTTGTGTTTTGGGGCACTTCCTGTCGCGGGCGCTAGGCCTACCCACACAAGTGAGGTAAAAAATGTTATCGGGAGACTTGGGGAAACATAGAATAGCAAAACAAGAGTTACTGCCCCTTGTCTTTATCTACATTTTTTCCTTCCAAATATAAGACAGTGTGTAAAAAAGACGTCTATTTGAGAAATGCCCTTTAATTCGCATGCTAGTGTGGGCACCCCAGAATTCAGAGATGTGCAAATAACCACTGCTCCTTCACTCCTTATCTTGTGCCCATTTTGGAAATAGAAAGGTTTTCTTGATACCTATTTTTCACTCTATATACTTCGGCAAATTAATTGCAGTATACCCGGTATAGAATGAAAACCCACTGCAAGGTGCAGCTCATTTATTTTCTCTGGATACCTAGGGTTCTTGATGAACCTACAAGCCCTATATATCCCCGCAACCAGAAGAGTCCAGCAGGCGTAATGGTATATTGCTTTCAAAAATCTGACATTGCAGAAAAAAGTTACAGAGTAAAACGTAGAGGAAAATGGCTGTTTTTTTCTTCTCAATTTCAATTTTTTTTTTTTATTTCAGTTGTTATTTTCTGTAGGAAACACTTGTAAGATCTACACAAGTTACCCATTGCTGAATTCAGAATGTTGTCTTCTTTTCAAAAATGTTTAGGTTACTGGGACCCAGCATTGGTTTCACACCCATTTCTGTCACTGACTGGAAGGAGGCTAAAAGCACACAAAATCGTAAAAATGGGGTATGTCCCAGTAAAATGCCAAAATTGTGTTGAAAAATTGGGTTTTCGGATTCAAGTCTGCCTGTCCCTGAAAGCTGGGAAGCTGGTGATTTTAGCAGTGCAAACCCTTTGTTGATGCCAATTTCAGGGACAAAAACCACAAGCCTTCTTCTCCAGCCCTTTTTTCCATTTTTTTCTTTTTTAAAACAAAATTTTTACTGTATTTTGGCTAATTTCTTGGTCTCCTTCAAGGGAACCCACAAAGTCTGGGTACCTCTAGAATCCCTAGGATGTTGGAAAAAAAGGACGCAAATTTGGCGTGGATAGCTTATGTGGACAAAAATCTATGAGGGCCTAAGCGCGCCCTGCCCCAAATAGCCAAAAAAATGCCTGGCACCTGAGGGGGAAAAGGCTGGCAGTGAAGGGGTTAAAATGCACTATTTTATTCCAATTTCTTCACTTAGCTTCAGATGAACTATTTTTCCCTCCCACCAACTCCTTTCAAAGTGCACCAGCCACCACTGCCTTGGGTGGGACAGATTGTTTTCGATTGCAGTATGGCAGATTGTTTTGGATTGCAGTGTGGTAGTTTGTTTTTGATTGGAGTGCAGCAGATTGCAGTGGGGTAGATTGTTTTGAATTGGAGTAGGGGAGATTGTTTTGAAGTGGAGTCGGGCAGATTGGAGTGGGGCAGATTGTTTTGGATGGAAGTGGGACAGATTGTTTTGGAGTGGTGCAGATTGTTTTTTATTATAGTGGGGCACATTGGAGTGAGACAGATTTGCTTGGGGTGGGTGGAGAGGATTGGAGTAGGATGAGTTAGAGTGGATTGGATTCGGGTGAGTGATTTGGACTGGAGTGAGGTGGATTAGTGTGGGTGAAGTGGTCTGGATGGGGTGGATTGTAGTGGGGAAGATTGGAGTGGGGTGGATTGAAGTGTACCGCAGGAATATGTGTTAAAGATTAATTTCAGAATTTACACATAATAAAGAAACACTGTTGATTTGCAATATTTTAAACGAGCTAATCGTCATCTTTTGAGAAGAGTGCCCACGAACAAAAGCAAAAGAAAACATGCGTGGAACGTGGGAAAAGACGATTTGGCAAAATAAAAGAAAGTTCGATTTAAATTTAAAACTTAACAGTTTTGGTTGTCCTGCTGGGCATGTTTTTGCCAGTCACAAGCCTTCTGTTTGCAGGGCACTAGAAGGTAAAAGGAAAAAATAGTACCTTGATCAGGTGGGGAGCAGCGGTCAGGCACTGATTAAGCTGAATCAATCAACGCTTGGTCGCTGCTCTACAGAGAGGAACGGAAATGATGCAAGACATGCCTTGATGAATTAGGAAACTGTAAAGAAGAGTGCCACATAAATAAAAAAAATGGTGAGAGACATGCGGGCTCCAAGCCCTTTACTGAATACTACAGAGTCTATCAAGCGAGACCCTAAAAAGGTCAGTTAGTTAAAATAAACAAACATTGTTACTTCTAAATATCAATATTCCAAGGACGCCTAGATGGTCGTCAAGCAAAAAGTTCCTAGTGCATGGAGGGGCTTATGGTAGTTCTGAAGAGAGGCAAAGGACTTGGTCAGAGGGTGGCCTTGTTGGTGTGGTAGGGAGGCAATACCTCAAACGTTATTACTGGGGTAGGGGAGCTTCCAATTCGGAGTAATGAAAATTATCACAAAGCAATCAAGTAATTCCACATCAAAATAACAAGCGTGCGGGCTGACAACCATGCTCTCAGCATCAACGAGCGCAGAGTGAAGTGAATTTTACCTTCCTCTGTGCATTTTTATTGCGGGGCTCATTTACATTTGACTTGGCGCGCAGAACGAGTGAGAACCAGGTCAATAGAAACAAAAATCATCTATTTAAAAAGTTTAGTTTCACGTGGGCCTGTTGTCCTTACTTCTTTCAGAGTAGCTTTTGAACCTCTGTCCTGTGTGTGTCTGTGACTGTCACGTGAAAAGGCAGTCAGGGCATCCAGGTGGACCCCATGTCACCTGGGGCACCGCCCACCAGTGCTGGAGTTTTAAACAGCACCCGGTTGCATTTTGGGACTTGTGCCTTTTCAATGTGAGCTCAAAGACGGGAGCCTGTGAAATTCTATTGGCTAAAAAATATTAACAGCGGAATGTGAATAGGCCACACAAGACATGACGTCACTGGAAAGCTAAACAGTATGTTGGGGAGACTGGGTGCGGCAATAGGGCTGATGTCATGAATACGTGCAACTCCTCAGTTATTTTTGAATGAACTGCTCATTCATTAGATCCCACCCAAAGAAATGAGCCCACCAGTATGAACACTTGTTTCATTAGAAAATGATGGAGTCACATTGCCTATGTAGAGCAGGTGCTTATACCTTGGTTGGAAGTCATTGCTCGGAGAGTGTTGTCTTTTAAGGTGATTGCACTAGGTCCGAGCAGGTGGGAGAAGACTTGTGCAGTGACTGAGTAAGAGAGATAACCTTCAATTACCACATCACCCTCCCGACATTGTAATCATGTCCATGAAATGGTTTATCAACTCGACTTTCCACACTGAGGAGACTCAGGGTTTCGGTGCTCATGAAGTGCACAGACACTCTAAGAGCAACAGGTAGCGTGGCCGAGCGGTCTAAGGCGCTGGATTAAGGCTCCAGTCTCTTTGGAGGCTTGGGTTCAAATCCCACCGCTGCCAGAGATGGATTTTTACAGATCTTAATGACGCATCTCCCTTCTGACCCTTCAATTTGCATAAACAGTGACTCTACCAATAGGTCCCTAATTTTAAAACTCTTTTACAGTCTCCTTCTAAGTAAACTCCTAAACCGTGGACTCCAAGAAATCGGCTGATTGGCGCTGCTGTTGTTTTGCTTCATTCTGCTTAGATCACCTTCAAATGGAAGGTTTAACAAATCATTTGTTCTCCCCACGCGGTCACCCGCTCTTCTCTCTGCAAAATAAAATCGAACCTCTGTTAAATAAAGATTTAAAGTAAATTATCTATCTTCCCAAATAAAGTTGGTAAATGTGTTCTTCACAGTTATTTTAAAAATCAGGTTTAAAATAAACAACAGAGGTAGTCAGCAGGATTCAAACCCGTGCAGGGAACCCCCAAAGGATTTCAAGCCCATCACCTTAACCACTCGGCCATAACTACCAGCTCTCATTGAGCTCTACCGAAACTTTATATCACAACAAAATTGTGCAAAACGGCCGTGCAGACCTATATATGACTCCATTTCGTAGGATCTCTAACTGTGTGCAAAGGGCACATTGCTATGTTTCTGTCTAAGCTTTGCTTTAGGTCTGAGGTCTTAAGAACCAAAGCAGGCTCCACGCACACTTGCCTGCACAAAAAAACAAGCATTTGCAATGCGAAAGGTCTCACATTTGTGAGAGTTAGAGCTATTGGCGTTGCAAATGACAATGTCTTTTACCTAGGTTTTGGTTTTCTTTGGGAAAATTTGATGTGTCCACGTTGTGTTTTGGGGCACTTCCTGTCGCGGGCGCTAGGCCTACCCACACAAGTGAGGTAAAAAATGTTATCGGGAGACTTGGGGAAACATAGAATAGCAAAACAAGAGTTACTGCCCCTTGTCTTTATCTACATTTTTTCCTTCCAAATATAAGACAGTGTGTAAAAAAGACGTCTATTTGAGAAATGCCCTTTAATTCGCATGCTAGTGTGGGCACCCCAGAATTCAGAGATGTGCAAATAACCACTGCTCCTTCACTCCTTATCTTGTGCCCATTTTGGAAATAGAAAGGTTTTCTTGATACCTATTTTTCACTCTATATACTTCGGCAAATTAATTGCAGTATACCCGGTATAGAATGAAAACCCACTGCAAGGTGCAGCTCATTTATTTTCTCTGGATACCTAGGGTTCTTGATGAACCTACAAGCCCTATATATCCCCGCAACCAGAAGAGTCCAGCAGGCGTAATGGTATATTGCTTTCAAAAATCTGACATTGCAGAAAAAAGTTACAGAGTAAAACGTAGAGGAAAATGGCTGTTTTTTTCTTCTCAATTTCAATATTTTTTTTTTTATTTCAGTTGATATTTTCTGTAGGAAACACTTGTAAGATCTACACAAGTTACCCATTGCTGAATTCAGAATGTTGTCTTCTTTTCAAAAATGTTTAGGTTACTGGGACCCAGCATTGGTTTCACACCCATTTCTGTCACTGACTGGAAGGAGGCTAAAAGCACACAAAATCGTAAAAATGGGGTATGTCCCAGTAAAATGCCAAAATTGTGTTGAAAAATTGGGTTTTCTGATTCAAGTCTGCCTGTCCCTGAAAGCTGGGAAGCTGGTGATTTTAGCAGTGCAAACCCTTTGTTGATGCCAATTTCAGGGACAAAAACCACAAGCCTTCTTCTCCAGCCCTTTTTTCCATTTTTTTCTTTTTTAAAACAACATTTTTACTGTATTTTGGCTAATTTCTTGGTCTCCTTCAGGGGAACCCACAAAGTCTGGGTACCTCTAGAATCCCTAGGATGTTGGAAAAAAAGGACGCAAATTTGGCGTGGATAGCTTATGTGGACAAAAATCTATGAGGGCCTAAGCGCGCCCTGCCCCAAATAGCCAAAAAAATGCCTGGCACCTGAGGGGGAAAAGGCTGGCAGCGAAGGGGTTAAAATGCACTATTTTATTCCAATTTCTTCACTTAGCTTCAGATGAACTATTTTTCCCTCCCACCAACTCCTTTCAAAGTGCACCAGCCACCACTGCCTTGGGTGGGACAGATTGTTTTCGATTGCAGTATGGCAGATTGTTTTGGATTGCAGTGTGGTAGTTTGTTTATGATTGGAGTGCAGCAGATTGCAGTGGGGTAGATTGTTTTGAATTGGAGTAGGGGAGATTGTTTTGAAGTAGAGTGGGGCAGATTGTTTTGGATCGAAGTGGGACAGATTGTTTTGGAGTGGTGCAGATTGTTTTTTATTATAGTGGGGCACATTGGAGTGAGACAGATTTGCTTGGGGTGGGTGGAGAGGATTGGAGTAGGATGAGTTAGAGTGGATTGGATTCGGGTGAGTGATTTGGACTGGAGTGAGGTGGATTAGTGTGGGTGAAGTGGTCTGGATGGGGTGGATTGTAGTGGGGAAGATTGGAGTGGGGTGGATTGAAGTGTACCGCAGGATTATGTGTTAAAGATTAATTTCAGAATTTACACATAATAAAGAAACACTGTTGATTTGCAATATTTTAAACGAGCTAATCGTCATCTTTTGAGAAGAGTGCCCACGAACAAAAGCAAAAGAAAACATGCGTGGAACGTGGGAAAAGACGATTTGGCAAAATAAAAGAAAGTTCGATTTAAATTTAAAACTTAACAGTTTTGGTTGTCCTGCTGGGCATGTTTTTGCCAGTCACAAGCCTTCTGTTTGCAGGGCACTAGAAGGTAAAAGGAAAAAATAGTACCTTGATCAGGTGGGGAGCAGCGGTCAGGCACTGATTAAGCTGAATCAATCAACGCTTGGTCGCTGCTCTACAGAGAGGAACGGAAATGATGCAAGACATGCCTTGATGAATTAGGAAACTGTAAAGAAGAGTGCCACATAAATAAAAAAAATGGTGAGAGACATGCGGGCTCCAAGCCCTTTACTGAATACTACAGAGTCTATCAAGCGAGACCCTAAAAAGGTCAGTTAGTTAAAATAAACAAACATTGTTACTTCTAAATATCAATATTCCAAGGACGCCTAGATGGTCGTCAAGCAAAAAGTTCCTAGTGCATGGAGGGGCTTATGGTAGTTCTGAAGAGAGGCAAAGGACTTGGTCAGAGGGTGGCCTTGTTGGTGTGGTAGGGAAGCAATACCTCAAACATTATTACTGGGGTAGGGGAGCTTGCAATTCGGAGTAATGAAAATTATCACAAAGCAATCAAGTAATTTCACATCAAAATAACAAGCGTGCGGGCTGACAACCATGCTCTCAGCATCAACGAGCGCAGAGTGAAGTGAATTTTACCATCCTCTGTGCATTTTTATTGCGGGGCTCATTTACATTTGACTTGGCGCGCAGAACGAGTGAGAACCAGGTCAATAGAAACAAAAATCATCTATTTAAAAAGTTTAGTTTCACGTGGGCCTGTTGTGCTTACTTCTTTCAGAATAGCTTTTGAACCTCTGTCCTGTGTGTGTCTGTGACTGTCACGTGAAAGGCAGTCAGGGCATCCAGGTGGACCCCATGTCACCTGGGGCACCGTCCACCAGTGCTGGAGTTTTAAACAGCACCCGGTTGCATTTTGGGACTTGTGCCTTTTCAATGTGAGCTCAAAGACGGGAGCCTGTGAAATTCTATTGGCTAAAAAATATTAACAGCGGAATGTGAATAGGCCACACAAGACATGACGTCACTGGAAAGCTAAACAGTATGTTGGGGAGACTGGGTGCGGCAATAGGGCTGATGTCATGAATACGTGCAACTCCTCAGTTATTTTTGAATGAACTGCTCATTCATTAGATCCCACCCAAAGAAATGAGCCCACCAGTATGAACACTTGTTTCATTAGAAAATGATGGAGTCACATTGCCTATGTAGAGCAGGTGCTTATACCTTGGTTGGAAGTCATTGCTCGGAGAGTGTTGTCTTTTAAGGTGATTGCACTAGGTCCGAGCAGGTGGGAGAAGACTTGTGCAGTGACTGAGTAAGAGAGATAACCTTCAATTACCACATCACCCTCCCGACATTGTAATCATGTCCATGAAATGGTTTATCAACTCGACTTTCCACACTGAGGAGACTCAGGGTTTCGGTGCTCATGAAGTGCACAGACACTCTAAGAGCAACAGGTAGCGTGGCCGAGCGGTCTAAGGCGCTGGATTAAGGCTCCAGTCTCTTTGGAGGCGTGGGTTCAAATCCCACCGCTGCCAGAGATGGATTTTTACAGATCTTAATGACGCATCTCCCTTCTGACCCTTCAATTTGCATAAACAGTGACTCTACCAATAGGTCCCTAATTTTAAAACTCTTTTACAGTCTCCTTCTAAGTAAACTCCTAAACCGTGGACTCCAAGAAATCGGCTGATTGGCGCTGCTGTTGTTTTGCTTCATTCTGCTTAGATCACCTTCAAATGGAAGGTTTAACAAATCATTTGTTCTCCCCACGCGGTCACCCGCTCTTCTCTCTGCAAAATAAAATCGAACCTCTGTTAAATAAAGATTTAAAGTAAATTATCTATCTTCCCAAATAAAGTTGGTAAATGTGTTCTTCACAGTTATTTTAAAAATCAGGTTTAAAATAAACAACAGAGGTAGTCAGCAGGATTCAAACCCGTGCAGGGAACCCCCAAAGGATTTCAAGCCCATCACCTTAACCACTCGGCCATAACTACCAGCTCTCATTGAGCTATACCGAAACTTTATATCACAACAAAATTGTGCAAAACGGCCGTGCAGACCTATATATGACTCCATTTCGTAGGATCTCTAACTGTGTGCAAAGGGCACATTGCTATGTTTCTGTCTAAGCTTTGCTTTAGGTCTGAGGTATTAAGAACCAAAGCAGGCTCCACGCACACTTGCCTGCACAAAAAAACAAGCATTTGCAATGCGAAAGGTCTCACATTTGTGAGAGTTAGAGCTATTGGCGTTGCAAATGACAATGTCTTTTACCTAGGTTTTGGTTTTCTTTGGGAAAATTTGATGTGTCCACGTTGTGTTTTGGGGCACTTCCTGTCGCGGGCGCTAGGCCTACCCACACAAGTGAGGTAAAAAATGTTATCGGGAGACTTGGGGAAACATAGAATAGCAAAACAAGAGTTACTGCCCCTTGTCTTTATCTACATTTTTTCCTTCCAAATATAAGACAGTGTGTAAAAAAGACGTCTATTTGAGAAATGCCCTTTAATTCGCATGCTAGTGTGGGCACCCCAGAATTCAGAGATGTGCAAATAACCACTGCTCCTTCACTCCTTATCTTGTGCCCATTTTGGAAATAGAAAGGTTTTCTTGATACCTATTTTTCACTCTATATACTTCGGCAAATTAATTGCAGTATACCCGGTATAGAATGAAAACCCACTGCAAGGTGCAGCTCATTTATTTTCTCTGGATACCTAGGGTTCTTGATGAACCTACAAGCCCTATATATCCCCGCAACCAGAAGAGTCCAGCAGGCGTAATGGTATATTGCTTTCAAAAATCTGACATTGCAGAAAAAAGTTACAGAGTAAAACGTAGAGGAAAATGGCTGTTTTTTTCTTCTCAATTTCAATATTTTTTTTTTTATTTCAGTTGATATTTTCTGTAGGAAACACTTGTAAGATCTACACAAGTTACCCATTGCTGAATTCAGAATGTTGTCTTCTTTTCAAAAATGTTTAGGTTACTGGGACCCAGCATTGGTTTCACACCCATTTCTGTCACTGACTGGAAGGAGGCTAAAAGCACACAAAATCGTAAAAATGGGGTATGTCCCAGTAAAATGCCAAAATTGTGTTGAAAAATTGGGTTTTCTGATTCAAGTCTGCCTGTCCCTGAAAGCTGGGAAGCTGGTGATTTTAGCAGTGCAAACCCTTTGTTGATGCCAATTTCAGGGACAAAAACCACAAGCCTTCTTCTCCAGCCCTTTTTTCCATTTTTTTCTATTTTAAAACAACATTTTTACTGTATTTTGGCTAATTTCTTGGTCTCCTTCAGGGGAACCCACAAAGTCTGGGTACCTCTAGAATCCCTAGGATGTTGGAAAAAAAGGACGCAAATTTGGCGTGGATAGCTTATGTGGACAAAAATCTATGAGGGCCTAAGCGCGCCCTGCCCCAAATAGCCAAAAAAATGCCTGGCACCTGAGGGGGAAAAGGCTGGCAGCGAAGGGGTTAAAATGCACTATTTTATTCCAATTTCTTCACTTAGCTTCAGATGAACTATTTTTCCCTCCCACCAACTCCTTTCAAAGTGCACCAGCCACCACTGCCTTGGGTGGGACAGATTGTTTTCGATTGCAGTATGGCAGATTGTTTTGGATTGCAGTGTGGTAGTTTGTTTTTGATTGGAGTGCAGCAGATTGCAGTGGGGTAGATTGTTTTGAATTGGAGTAGGGGAGATTGTTTTGAAGTAGAGTGGGGCAGATTGTTTTGGATCGAAGTGGGACAGATTGTTTTGGAGTGGTGCAGATTGTTTTTTATTATAGTGGGGCACATTGGAGTGAGACAGATTTGCTTGGGGTGGGTGGAGAGGATTGGAGTAGGATGAGTTAGAGTGGATTGGATTCGGGTGAGTGATTTGGACTGGAGTGAGGTGGATTAGTGTGGGTGAAGTGGTCTGGATGGGGTGGATTGTAGTGGGGAAGATTGGAGTGGGGTGGATTGAAGTGTACCGCAGGATTATGTGTTAAAGATTAATTTCAGAATTTACACATAATAAAGAAACACTGTTGATTTGCAATATTTTAAACGAGCTAATCGTCATCTTTTGAGAAGAGTGCCCACGAACAAAAGCAAAAGAAAACATGCGTGGAACGTGGGAAAAGACGATTTGGCAAAATAAAAGAAAGTTCGATTTAAATTTAAAACTTAACAGTTTTGGTTGTCCTGCTGGGCATGTTTTTGCCAGTCACAAGCCTTCTGTTTGCAGGGCACTAGAAGGTAAAAGGAAAAAATAGTACCTTGATCAGGTGGGGAGCAGCGGTCAGGCACTGATTAAGCTGAATCAATCAACGCTTGGTCGCTGCTCTACAGAGAGGAACGGAAATGATGCAAGACATGCCTTGATGAATTAGGAAACTGTAAAGAAGAGTGCCACATAAATAAAAAAATGGTGAGAGACATGCGGGCTCCAAGCCCTTTACTGAATACTACAGAGTCTATCAAGCGAGACCCTAAAAAGGTCAGTTAGTTAAAATAAACAAACATTGTTACTTCTAAATATCAATATTCCAAGGACGCCTAGATGGTGGTCAAGCAAAAAGTTCCTAGTGCATGGAGGGGCTTATGGTAGTTCTGAAGAGAGGCAAAGGACTTGGTCAGAGGGTGGCCTTGTTGGTGTGGTAGGGAAGCAATACCTCAAACATTATTACTGGGGTAGGGGAGCTTGCAATTCGGAGTAATGAAAATTATCACAAAGCAATCAAGTAATTTCACATCAAAATAACAAGCGTGCGGGCTGACAACCATGCTCTCAGCATCAACGAGCGCAGAGTGAAGTGAATTTTACCATCCTCTGTGCATTTTTATTGCGGGGCTCATTTACATTTGACTTGGCGCGCAGAACGAGTGAGAACCAGGTCAATAGAAACAAAAATCATCTATTTAAAAAGTTTAGTTTCACGTGGGCCTGTTGTCCTTACTTCTTTCAGAATAGCTTTTGAACCTCTGTCCTGTGTGTGTCTGTGACTGTCACGTGAAAAGGCAGTCAGGGCATCCAGGTGGACCCCATGTCACCTGGGGCACCGCCCACCAGTGCTGGAGTTTTAAACAGCACCCGGTTGCATTTTGGGACTTGTGCCTTTTCAATGTGAGCTCAAAGACGGGAGCCTGTGAAATTCTATTGGCTAAAAAATATTAACAGCGGAATGTGAATAGGCCACACAAGACATGACGTCACTGGAAAGCTAAACAGTATGTTGGGGAGACTGGGTGCGGCAATAGGGCTGATGTCATGAATACGTGCAACTCCTCAGTTATTTTTGAATGAACTGCTCATTCATTAGATCCCACCCAAAGAAATGAGCCCACCAGTATGAACACTTGTTTCATTAGAAAATGATGGAGTCACATTGCCTATGTAGAGCAGGTGCTTATACCTTGGTTGGAAGTCATTGCTCGGAGAGTGTTGTCTTTTAAGGTGATTGCACTAGGTCCGAGCAGGTGGGAGAAGACTTGTGCAGTGACTGAGTAAGAGAGATAACCTTCAATTACCACATCACCCTCCCGACATTGTAATCATGTCCATGAAATGGTTTATCAACTCGACTTTCCACACCAAGTGAGGAGACTCAGGGTTACGGTGCTCATGAAGTGCACAGACACACTGAGAGCAACAGGTAGCGTGGCCGAGCGGTCTAAGGCGCTGGATTAAGGCTCCAGTCTCTTTGGAGGCGTGGGTTCAAATCCCACCGCTGCCAGAGATGGATTTTTACAGATCTTAATGACGCATCTCCCTTCTGACCCTTCAATTTGCATAAACAGTGACTCTACCAATAGGTCCCTAATTTTAAAACTCTTTTACAGTCTCCTTCTAAGTAAACTCCTAAACCGTGGACTCCAAGAAATCGGCTGATTGGCGCTGCTGTTGTTTTGCTTCATTCTGCTTAGATCACCTTCAAATGGAAGGTTTAACAAATAATTTGTTCTCCCCACGCGGTCACCCGCTCTTCTCTCTGCAAAATAAAATCGAACCTCTGTTAAATAAAGATTTAAAGTAAATTATCTATCTTCCCAAATAAAGTTGGTAAATGTGTTCTTCACAGTTATTTTAAAAATCAGGTTTAAAATAAACAACAGAGGTAGTCAGCAGGATTCAAACCCGTGCAGGGAACCCCCAAAGGATTTCAAGCCCATCACCTTAACCACTCGGCCATAACTACCAGCTCTCATTGAGCTCTACCGAAACTTTATATCACAACAAAATTGTGCAAAATGGCCGTGCAGCCCTATATATGACTCCATTTAGTAGGATCTCTAACTGTGTGCAAAGGGCACATTGCTATGTTTCTGTCTAAGCTTTGCTTTAGGTCTGAGGTCTTAAGAACCAAAGCAGGCTCCACGCACACTTGCCTGCACAAAAAAACAAGCATTTGCAATGCGAAAGGTCTCACATTTGTGAGAGTTAGAGCTATTGGCGTTGCAAATGACAATGTCTTTTACCTAGGTTTTGGTTTTCTTTGGGAAAATTTGATGTGTCCACGTTGTGTTTTGGGGCACTTCCTGTCGCGGGCGCTAGGCCTACCCACACAAGTGAGGTAAAAAATGTTATTGGGAGACTTGGGGAAACATAGAATAGCAAAACAAGAGTTACTGCCCCTTGTCTTTATCTACATTTTTTCCTTCCAAATATAAGACAGTGTGTAAAAAAGACGTCTATTTGAGAAATGCCCTTTAATTTGCATGCTAGTGTGGGCACCCCAGAATTCAGAGATGTGCAAATAACCACTGCTCCTTCACTCCTTATCTTGTGCCCATTTTGGAAATAGAAAGGTTTTCTTGATACCTATTTTTCACTCTATATACTTCGGCAAATTAATTGCAGTATACCCGGTATAGAATGAAAACCCACTGCAAGGTGCAGCTCATTTATTTTCTCTGGATACCTAGGGTTCTTGATGAACCTACAAGCCCTATATATCCCCGCAACCAGAAGAGTCCAGCAGGCGTAATGGTATATTGCTTTCAAAAATCTGACATTGCAGAAAAAAGTTACAGAGTAAAACGTAGAGGAAAATGGCTGTTTTTTTCTTCTCAATTTCAATATTTTTTTTTTATTTCAGTTGTTATTTTCTGTAGGAAACACTTGTAAGATCTACACAAGTTACCCATTGCTGAATTCAGAATGTTGTCTTCTTTTCAAAAATGTTTAGGTTACTGGGACCCAGCATTGGTTTCACACCCATTTCTGTCACTGACTGGAAGGAGGCTAAAAGCACACAAAATCGTAAAAATGGGGTATGTCCCAGTAAAATGCCAAAATTGTGTTGAAAAATTGGGTTTTCTGATTCAAGTCTGCCTGTCCCTGAAAGCTGGGAAGCTGGTGATTTTAGCAGTGCAAACCCTTTGTTGATGCCAATTTCAGGGACAAAAACCACAAGCCTTCTTCTCCAGCCCTTTTTTCCATTTTTTTCTTTTTTAAAACAAAATTTTTACTGTATTTTGGCTAATTTCTTGGTCTCCTTCAGGGGAACCCACAAAGTCTGGGTACCTCTAGAATCCCTAGGATGTTGGAAAAAAAGGACGCAAATTTGGCGTGGATAGCTTATGTGGACAAAAATCTATGAGGGCCTAAGCGCGCCCTGCCCCAAATAGCCCAAAAAATGCCTGGCACCTGAGGGGGAAAAGGCTGGCAGCGAAGGGGTTAAAATGCACTATTTTATTCCAATTTCTTCACTTAGCTTCAGATGAACTATTTTTCCCTCCCACCAACTCCTTTCAAAGTGCACCAGCCACCACTGCCTTGGGTGGGACAGATTGTTTTCGATTGCAGTATGGCAGATTGTTTTGGATTGCAGTGTGGTAGTTTGTTTTTGATTGGAGTGCAGCAGATTGCAGTGGGGTAGATTGTTTTGAATTGGAGTAGGGGAGATTGTTTTGAAGTGGAGTCGGGCAGATTGGAGTGGGGCAGATTGTTTTGGATCGAAGTGGGACAGATTGTTTTGGAGTGGTGCAGATTGTTTTTTATTATAGTGGGGCACATTGGAGTGAGACAGATTTGCTTGGGGTGGGTGGAGAGGATTGGAGTAGGATGAGTTAGAGTGGATTGGATTCGGGTGAGTGATTTGGACTGGAGTGAGGTGGATTAGTGTGGGTGAAGTGGTCTGGATGGGGTGGATTGTAGTGGGGAAGATTGGAGTGGGGTGGATTGAAGTGTACCGCAGGATTATGTGTTAAAGAATAATTTCAGAATTTACACATAATAAAGAAACACTGTTGATTTGCAATATTTTAAACGAGCTAATCGTCATCTTTTGAGAAGAGTGCCCACGAACAAAAGCAAAAGAAAACATGCGTGGAACGTGGGAAAAGACGATTTGGCAAAATAAAAGAAAGTTCGATTTAAATTTAAAACTTAACAGTTTTGGTTGTCCTGCTGGGCATGTTTTTGCCAGTCACAAGCCTTCTGTTTGCAGGGCACTAGAAGGTAAAAGGAAAAAATAGTACCTTGATCAGGTGGGGAGCAGCGGTCAGGCACTGATTAAGCTGAATCAATCAACGCTTGGTCGCTGCTCTACAGAGAGGAACGGAAATGATGCAAGACATGCCTTGATGAATTAGGAAACTGTAAAGAAGAGTGCCACATAAATAAAAAAATGGTGAGAGACATGCGGGCTCCAAGCCCTTTACTGAATGCTACAGAGTCTATCAAGCGAGACCCTAAAAAGGTCAGTTAGTTAAAATAAACAAACATTGTTACTTCTAAATATCAATATTCCAAGGACGCCTAGATGGTCGTCAAGCAAAAAGTTCCTAGTGCATGGAGGGCCTTATGGTAGTTCTGAAGAGAGGCAAAGGACTTGGTCAGAGGGTGGCCTTGTTGGTGTGGTAGGGAAGCAATACCTCAAACGTTATTACTGGGGTAGGGGAGCTTGCAATTCGGAGTAATGAAAATTATCACAAAGCAATCAAGTAATTCCACATCAAAATAACAAGCGTGCGGGCTGACAACCATGCTCTCAGCATCAACGAGCGCAGAGTGAAGTGAATTTTACCATCCTCTGTGCATTTTTATTGCGGGGCTCATTTACATTTGACTTGGCGCGCAGAACGAGTGAGAACCAGGTCAATAGAAACAAAAATCATCTATTTAAAAAGTTTAGTTTCACGTGGGCCTGTTGTGCTTACTTCTTTCAGAATAGCTTTTGAACCTCTGTCCTGTGTGTGTCTGTGACTGTCACGTGAAAAGGCAGTCAGGGCATCCAGGTGGGCCCAATGTCACCTGGGGCACCGCCCACCAGTGCTGGAGTTTTAAACAGCACCCGGTTGCATTTTGGGACTTGTGCC
The DNA here is from genome assembly GCF_031143425.1 of Pleurodeles waltl. Lineage (NCBI taxonomy): Eukaryota > Metazoa > Chordata > Amphibia > Caudata > Salamandridae > Pleurodeles > Pleurodeles waltl. The sequence goes on from NC_090451.1 coordinate 125,805,777, forward strand.
TTTTCAATGTGAGCTCAAAGACGGGAGCCTGTGAAATTCTATTGGCTAAAAAATATTAACAGCGGAATGTGAATAGGCCACACAAGACATGACGTCACTGGAAAGCTAAACAGTATGTTGGGGAGACTGGGTGCGGCAATAGGGCTGATGTCATGAATACGTGCAACTCCTCAGTTATTTTTGAATGAACTGCTCATTCATTAGATCCCACCCAAAGAAATGAGCCCACCAGTATGAACACTTGTTTCATTAGAAAATGATGGAGTCACATTGCCTATGTAGAGCAGGTGCTTATACCTTGGTTGGAAGTCATTGCTCGGAGAGTGTTGTCTTTTAAGGTGATTGCACTAGGTCCGAGCAGGTGGGAGAAGACTTGTGCAGTGACTGAGTAAGAGAGATAACCTTCAATTACCACATCACCCTCCCGACATTGTAATCATGTCCATGAAATGGTTTATCAACTCGACTTTCCACACTCACGGAGGAGACTCAGGGTTACGGTGCTCATGAAGTGCACGGACACACTGAGAGCAACAGGTAGCGTGGCCGAGCGGTCTAAGGCGCTGGATTAAGGCTCCAGTCTCTTTGGAGGCTTGGGTTCTAATCCCACCGCTGCCAGAGATGGATTTTTACAGATCTTAATGACGCATCTCCCTTCTGACCCTTCAATTTGCATAAACAGTGACTCTACCAATAGGTCCCTAATTTTAAAACTCTTTTACAGTCTCCTTCTAAGTAAACTCCTAAACCGTGGACTCCAAGAAATCGGCTGATTGGCGCTGCTGTTGTTTTGCTTCATTCTGCTTAGATCACCTTCAAATGGAAGGTTTAACAAATCATTTGTTCTCCCCACGCGGTCACCCGCTCTTCTCTCTGCAAAATAAAATCGAACCTCTGTTAAATAAAGATTTAAAGTAAATTATCTATCTTCCCAAATAAAGTTGGTAAATGTGTTCTTCACAGTTATTTTAAAAATCAGGTTTAAAATAAACAACAGAGGTAGTCAGCAGGATTCAAACCCGTGCAGGGAACCCCCAAAGGATTTCAAGCCCATCACCTTAACCACTCGGCCATAACTACCAGCTCTCATTGAGCTATACCGAAACTTTATATCACAACAAAATTGTGCAAAACGGCCGTGCAGACCTATATATGACTCCATTTCGTAGGATCTCTAACTGTGTGCAAAGGGCACATTGCTATGTTTCTGTCTAAGCTTTGCTTTAGGTCTGAGGTCTTAAGAACCAAAGCAGGCTCCACGCACACTTGCCTGCACAAAAAAACAAGCATTTGCAATGCGAAAGGTCTCACATTTGTGAGAGTTAGAGCTATTGGCGTTGCAAATGACAATGTCTTTTACCTAGGTTTTGGTTTTCTTTGGGAAAATTTGATGTGTCCACGTTGTGTTTTGGGGCACTTCCTGTCGCGGGCGCTAGGCCTACCCACACAAGTGAGGTAAAAAATGTTATCGGGAGACTTGGGGAAACATAGAATAGCAAAACAAGAGTTACTGCCCCTTGTCTTTATCTACATTTTTTCCTTCCAAATATAAGACAGTGTGTAAAAAAGACGTCTATTTGAGAAATGCCCTTTAATTCGCATGCTAGTGTGGGCACCCCAGAATTCAGAGATGTGCAAATAACCACTGCTCCTTCACTCCTTATCTTGTGCCCATTTTGGAAATAGAAAGGTTTTCTTGATACCTATTTTTCACTCTATATACTTCGGCAAATTAATTGCAGTATACCCGGTATAGAATGAAAACCCACTGCAAGGTGCAGCTCATTTATTTTCTCTGGATACCTAGGGTTCTTGATGAACCTACAAGCCCTATATATCCCCGCAACCAGAAGAGTCCAGCAGGCGTAATGGTATATTGCTTTCAAAAATCTGACATTGCAGAAAAAAGTTACAGAGTAAAACGTAGAGGAAAATGGCTGTTTTTTTCTTCTCAATTTCAATATTTTTTTTTTTATTTCAGTTGATATTTTCTGTAGGAAACACTTGTAAGATCTACACAAGTTACCCATTGCTGAATTCAGAATGTTGTCTTCTTTTCAAAAATGTTTAGGTTACTGGGACCCAGCATTGGTTTCACACCCATTTCTGTCACTGACTGGAAGGAGGCTAAAAGCACACAAAATCGTAAAAATGGGGTATGTCCCAGTAAAATGCCAAAATTGTGTTGAAAAATTGGGTTTTCTGATTCAAGTCTGCCTGTCCCTGAAAGCTGGGAAGCTGGTGATTTTAGCAGTGCAAACCCTTTGTTGATGCCAATTTCAGGGACAAAAACCACAAGCCTTCTTCTCCAGCCCTTTTTTCCATTTTTTTCTTTTTTAAAACAACATTTTTACTGTATTTTGGCTAATTTCTTGGTCTCCTTCAGGGGAACCCACAAAGTCTGGGTACCTCTAGAATCCCTAGGATGTTGGAAAAAAAGGACGCAAATTTGGCGTGGATAGCTTATGTGGACAAAAATCTATGAGGGCCTAAGCGCGCCCTGCCCCAAATAGCCAAAAAAATGCCTGGCACCTGAGGGGGAAAAGGCTGGCAGCGAAGGGGTTAAAATGCACTATTTTATTCCAATTTCTTCACTTAGCTTCAGATGAACTATTTTTCCCTCCCACCAACTCCTTTCAAAGTGCACCAGCCACCACTGCCTTGGGTGGGACAGATTGTTTTCGATTGCAGTATGGCAGATTGTTTTGGATTGCAGTGTGGTAGTTTGTTTATGATTGGAGTGCAGCAGATTGCAGTGGGGTAGATTGTTTTGAATTGGAGTAGGGGAGATTGTTTTGAAGTAGAGTGGGGCAGATTGTTTTGGATCGAAGTGGGACAGATTGTTTTGGAGTGGTGCAGATTGTTTTTTATTATAGTGGGGCACATTGGAGTGAGACAGATTTGCTTGGGGTGGGTGGAGAGGATTGGAGTAGGATGAGTTAGAGTGGATTGGATTCGGGTGAGTGATTTGGACTGGAGTGAGGTGGATTAGTGTGGGTGAAGTGGTCTGGATGGGGTGGATTGTAGTGGGGAAGATTGGAGTGGGGTGGATTGAAGTGTACCGCAGGATTATGTGTTAAAGATTAATTTCAGAATTTACACATAATAAAGAAACACTGTTGATTTGCAATATTTTAAACGAGCTAATCGTCATCTTTTGAGAAGAGTGCCCACGAACAAAAGCAAAAGAAAACATGCGTGGAACGTGGGAAAAGACGATTTGGCAAAATAAAAGAAAGTTCGATTTAAATTTAAAACTTAACAGTTTTGGTTGTCCTGCTGGGCATGTTTTTGCCAGTCACAAGCCTTCTGTTTGCAGGGCACTAGAAGGTAAAAGGAAAAAATAGTACCTTGATCAGGTGGGGAGCAGCGGTCAGGCACTGATTAAGCTGAATCAATCAACGCTTGGTCGCTGCTCTACAGAGAGGAACGGAAATGATGCAAGACATGCCTTGATGAATTAGGAAACTGTAAAGAAGAGTGCCACATAAATAAAAAAATGGTGAGAGACATGCGGGCTCCAAGCCCTTTACTGAATACTACAGAGTCTATCAAGCGAGACCCTAAAAAGGTCAGTTAGTTAAAATAAACAAACATTGTTACTTCTAAATATCAATATTCCAAGGACGCCTAGATGGTCGTCAAGCAAAAAGTTCCTAGTGCATGGAGGGGCTTATGGTAGTTCTGAAGAGAGGCAAAGGACTTGGTCAGAGGGTGGCCTTGTTGGTGTGGTAGGGAAGCAATACCTCAAACATTATTACTGGGGTAGGGGAGCTTGCAATTCGGAGTAATGAAAATTATCACAAAGCAATCAAGTAATTTCACATCAAAATAACAAGCGTGCGGGCTGACAACCATGCTCTCAGCATCAACGAGCGCAGAGTGAAGTGAATTTTACCATCCTCTGTGCATTTTTATTGCGGGGCTCATTTACATTTGACTTGGCGCGCAGAACGAGTGAGAACCAGGTCAATAGAAACAAAAATCATCTATTTAAAAAGTTTAGTTTCACGTGGGCCTGTTGTGCTTACTTCTTTCAGAATAGCTTTTGAACCTCTGTCCTGTGTGTGTCTGTGACTGTCACGTGAAAGGCAGTCAGGGCATCCAGGTGGACCCCATGTCACCTGGGGCACCGCCCACCAGTGCTGGAGTTTTAAACAGCACCCGGTTGCATTTTGGGACTTGTGCCTTTTCAATGTGAGCTCAAAGACGGGAGCCTGTGAAATTCTATTGGCTAAAAAATATTAACAGCGGAATGTGAATAGGCCACACAAGACATGACGTCACTGGAAAGCTAAACAGTATGTTGGGGAGACTGGGTGCGGCAATAGGGCTGATGTCATGAATACGTGCAACTCCTCAGTTATTTTTGAATGAACTGCTCATTCATTAGATCCCACCCAAAGAAATGAGCCCACCAGTATGAACACTTGTTTCATTAGAAAATGATGGAGTCACATTGCCTATGTAGAGCAGGTGCTTATACCTTGGTTGGAAGTCATTGCTCGGAGAGTGTTGTCTTTTAAGGTGATTGCACTAGGTCCGAGCAGGTGGGAGAAGACTTGTGCAGTGACTGAGTAAGAGAGATAACCTTCAATTACCACATCACCCTCCCGACATTGTAATCATGTCCATGAAATGGTTTATCAACTCGACTTTCCACACTGAGGAGACTCAGGGTTTCGGTGCTCATGAAGTGCACAGACACTCTAAGAGCAACAGGTAGCGTGGCCGAGCGGTCTAAGGCGCTGGATTAAGGCTCCAGTCTCTTTGGAGGCGTGGGTTCAAATCCCACCGCTGCCAGAGATGGATTTTTACAGATCTTAATGACGCATCTCCCTTCTGACCCTTCAATTTGCATAAACAGTGACTCTACCAATAGGTCCCTAATTTTAAAACTCTTTTACAGTCTCCTTCTAAGTAAACTCCTAAACCGTGGACTCCAAGAAATCGGCTGATTGGCGCTGCTGTTGTTTTGCTTCATTCTGCTTAGATCACCTTCAAATGGAAGGTTTAACAAATCATTTGTTCTCCCCACGCGGTCACCCGCTCTTCTCTCTGCAAAATAAAATCGAACCTCTGTTAAATAAAGATTTAAAGTAAATTATCTATCTTCCCAAATAAAGTTGGTAAATGTGTTCTTCACAGTTATTTTAAAAATCAGGTTTAAAATAAACAACAGAGGTAGTCAGCAGGATTCAAACCCGTGCAGGGAACCCCCAAAGGATTTCAAGCCCATCACCTTAACCACTCGGCCATAACTACCAGCTCTCATTGAGCTATACCGAAACTTTATATCACAACAAAATTGTGCAAAACGGCCGTGCAGACCTATATATGACTCCATTTCGTAGGATCTCTAACTGTGTGCAAAGGGCACATTGCTATGTTTCTGTCTAAGCTTTGCTTTAGGTCTGAGGTCTTAAGAACCAAAGCAGGCTCCACGCACACTTGCCTGCACAAAAAAACAAGCATTTGCAATGCGAAAGGTCTCACATTTGTGAGAGTTAGAGCTATTGGCGTTGCAAATGACAATGTCTTTTACCTAGGTTTTGGTTTTCTTTGGGAAAATTTGATGTGTCCACGTTGTGTTTTGGGGCACTTCCTGTCGCGGGCGCTAGGCCTACCCACACAAGTGAGGTAAAAAATGTTATCGGGAGACTTGGGGAAACATAGAATAGCAAAACAAGAGTTACTGCCCCTTGTCTTTATCTACATTTTTTCCTTCCAAATATAAGACAGTGTGTAAAAAAGACGTCTATTTGAGAAATGCCCTTTAATTCGCATGCTAGTGTGGGCACCCCAGAATTCAGAGATGTGCAAATAACCACTGCTCCTTCACTCCTTATCTTGTGCCCATTTTGGAAATAGAAAGGTTTTCTTGATACCTATTTTTCACTCTATATACTTCGGCAAATTAATTGCAGTATACCCGGTATAGAATGAAAACCCACTGCAAGGTGCAGCTCATTTATTTTCTCTGGATACCTAGGGTTCTTGATGAACCTACAAGCCCTATATATCCCCGCAACCAGAAGAGTCCAGCAGGCGTAATGGTATATTGCTTTCAAAAATCTGACATTGCAGAAAAAAGTTACAGAGTAAAACGTAGAGGAAAATGGCTGTTTTTTTCTTCTCAATTTCAATATTTTTTTTTTATTTCAGTTGTTATTTTCTGTAGGAAACACTTGTAAGATCTACACAAGTTACCCATTGCTGAATTCAGAATGTTGTCTTCTTTTCAAAAATGTTTAGGTTACTGGGACCCAGCATTGGTTTCACACCCATTTCTGTCACTGACTGGAAGGAGGCTAAAAGCACACAAAATCGTAAAAATGGGGTATGTCCCAGTAAAATGCCAAAATTGTGTTGAAAAATTGGGTTTTCTGATTCAAGTCTGCCTGTCCCTGAAAGCTGGGAAGCTGGTGATTTTAGCAGTGCAAACCCTTTGTTGATGCCAATTTCAGGGACAAAAACCACAAGCCTTCTTCTCCAGCCCTTTTTTCCATTTTTTTCTTTTTTAAAACAAAATTTTTACTGTTTTGGCTAATTTCTTGGTCTCCTTCAAGGGAACCCACAAAGTCTGGGTACCTCTAGAATCCCTAGGATGTTGGAAAAAAAGGACGCAAATTTGGCGTGGATAGCTTATGTGGACAAAAATCTATGAGGGCCTAAGCGCGCCCTGCCCCAAATAGCCAAAAAAATGCCTGGCACCTGAGGGGGAAAAGGCTGGCAGTGAAGGGGTTAAAATGCACTATTTTATTCCAATTTCTTCACTTAGCTTCAGATGAACTATTTTTCCCTCCCACCAACTCCTTTCAAAGTGCACCAGCCACCACTGCCTTGGGTGGGACAGATTGTTTTCGATTGCAGTATGGCAGATTGTTTTGGATTGCAGTGTGGTAGTTTGTTTTTGATTGGAGTGCAGCAGATTGCAGTGGGGTAGATTGTTTTGAATTGGAGTAGGGGAGATTGTTTTGAAGTGGAGTCGGGCAGATTGGAGTGGGGCAGATTGTTTTGGATGGAAGTGGGACAGATTGTTTTGGAGTGGTGCAGATTGTTTTTTATTATAGTGGGGCACATTGGAGTGAGACAGATTTGCTTGGGGTGGGTGGAGAGGATTGGAGTAGGATGAGTTAGAGTGGATTGGATTCGGGTGAGTGATTTGGACTGGAGTGAGGTGGATTAGTGTGGGTGAAGTGGTCTGGATGGGGTGGATTGTAGTGGGGAAGATTGGAGTGGGGTGGATTGAAGTGTACCGCAGGAATATGTGTTAAAGATTAATTTCAGAATTTACACATAATAAAGAAACACTGTTGATTTGCAATATTTTAAACGAGCTAATCGTCATCTTTTGAGAAGAGTGCCCACGAACAAAAGCAAAAGAAAACATGCGTGGAACGTGGGAAAAGACGATTTGGCAAAATAAAAGAAAGTTCGATTTAAATTTAAAACTTAACAGTTTTGGTTGTCCTGCTGGGCATGTTTTTGCCAGTCACAAGCCTTCTGTTTGCAGGGCACTAGAAGGTAAAAGGAAAAAATAGTACCTTGATCAGGTGGGGAGCAGCGGTCAGGCACTGATTAAGCTGAATCAATCAACGCTTGGTCGCTGCTCTACAGAGAGGAACGGAAATGATGCAAGACATGCCTTGATGAATTAGGAAACTGTAAAGAAGAGTGCCACATAAATAAAAAAATGGTGAGAGACATGCGGGCTCCAAGCCCTTTACTGAATACTACAGAGTCTATCAAGCGAGACCCTAAAAAGGTCAGTTAGTTAAAATAAACAAACATTGTTACTTCTAAATATCAATATTCCAAGGACGCCTAGATGGTCGTCAAGCAAAAAGTTCCTAGTGCATGGAGGGGCTTATGGTAGTTCTGAAGAGAGGCAAAGGACTTGGTCAGAGGGTGGCCTTGTTGGTGTGGTAGGGAGGCAATACCTCAAACGTTATTACTGGGGTAGGGGAGCTTCCAATTCGGAGTAATGAAAATTATCACAAAGCAATCAAGTAATTCCACATCAAAATAACAAGCGTGCGGGCTGACAACCATGCTCTCAGCATCAACGAGCGCAGAGTGAAGTGAATTTTACCATCCTCTGTGCATTTTTATTGCGGGGCTCATTTACATTTGACTTGGCGCGCAGAACGAGTGAGAACCAGGTCAATAGAAACAAAAATCATCTATTTAAAAAGTTTAGTTTCACTTGGGCCTGTTGTGCTTACTTCTTTCAGAATAGCTTTTGAACCTCTGTCCTGTGTGTGTCTGTGACTGTCACGTGAAAAGGCAGTCAGGGCATCCAGGTGGACCCCATGTCACCTGGGGCACCGCCCACCAGTGCTGGAGTTTTAAACAGCACCCGGTTGCATTTTGGGACTTGTGCCTTTTCAATGTGAGCTCAAAGACGGGAGCCTGTGAAATTCTATTGGCTAAAAAATATTAACAGCGGAATGTGAATAGGCCACACAAGACATGACGTCACTGGAAAGCTAAACAGTATGTTGGTGAGACTGGGTGCGGCAATAGGGCTGATGTCATGAATACGTGCAACTCCTCAGTTATTTTTGAATGAACTGCTCATTCATTAGATCCCACCCAAAGAAATGAGCCCACCAGTATGAACAATTGTTTCATTAGAAAATGATGGAGTCACATTGCCTATGTAGAGCAGGTGCTTATACCTTGGTTGGAAGTCATTGCTCGGAGAGTGTTGTCTTTTAAGGTGATTGCACTAGGTCCGAGCAGGTGGGAGAAGACTTGTGCAGTGACTGAGTAAGAGAGATAACCTTCAATTACCACATCACCCTCCCGACATTGTAATCATGTCCATGAAATGGTTTATCAACTCGACTTTCCACACTCACGGAGGAGACTCAGGGTTACGGTGCTCATGAAGTGCACGGACACACTGAGAGCAACAGGTAGCGTGGCCGAGCGGTCTAAGGCGCTGGATTAAGGCTCCAGTCTCTTTGGAGGCGTGGGTTCAAATCCCACCGCTGCCAGAGATAGATTTTTACAGATCTTAATGACGCATCTCCCTTCTGACCCTTCAATTTGCATAAACAGTGACTCTACCAATAGGTCCCTAATTTTAAAACTCTTTTACAGTCTCCTTCTAAGTAAACTCCTAAACCGTGGACTCCAAGAAATCGGCTGATTGGCGCTGCTGTTGTTTTGCTTCATTCTGTTTAGATCACCTTCAAATGGAAGGTTTAACAAATAATTTGTTCTCCCCACGCGGTCACCCGCTCTTCTCTCTGCAAAATAAAATCGAACCTCTGTTAAATAAAGATTTAAAGTAAATTATCTATCTTCCCAAATAAAGTTGGTAAATGTGTTCTTCACAGTTATTTTAAAAATCAGGTTTAAAATAAACAACAGAGGTAGTCAGCAGGATTCAAACCCGTGCAGGGAACCCCCAAAGGATTTCAAGCCCATCACCTTAACTACTCGGCCATAGCTACCAGCTCTCATTGAGCTCTACCGAAACTTTATATCACAACAAAATTGTGCAAAACGGCCGTGCAGACCTATATATGACTCCATTTAGTAGGATCTCTAACTGTGTGCAAAGGGCACATTGCTATGTTTCTGTCTAAGCTTTGCTTTAGGTCTGAGGTCTTAAGAACCAAAGCAGGCTCCACGCACACTTGCCTGCACAAAAAAACAAGCATTTGCAATGCGAAAGGTCTCACATTTGTGAGAGTTAGAGCTATTGGCGTTGCAAATGACAATGTCTTTTACCTAGGTTTTGGTTTTCTTTGGGAAAATTTGATGTGTCCACGTTGTGTTTTGGGGCACTTCCTGTCGCGGGCGCTAGGCCTACCCACACAAGTGAGGTAAAAAATGTTATCGGGAGACTTGGGGAAACATAGAATAGCAAAACAAGAGTTACTGCCCCTTGTCTTTATCTACATTTTTTCCTTCCAAATATAAGACAGTGTGTAAAAAAGACGTCTATTTGAGAAATGCCCTTTAATTCGCATGCTAGTGTGGGCACCCCAGAATTCAGAGATGTGCAAATAACCACTGCTCCTTCACTCCTTATCTTGTGCCCATTTTGGAAATAGAAAGGTTTTCTTGATACCTATTTTTCACTCTATATACTTCGGCAAATTAATTGCAGTATACCCGGTATAGAATGAAAACCCACTGCAAGGTGCAGCTCATTTATTTTCTCTGGATACCTAGGGTTCTTGATGAACCTACAAGCCCTATATATCCCCGCAACCAGAAGAGTCCAGCAGGCGTAATGGTATATTGCTTTCAAAAATCTGACATTGCAGAAAAAAGTTACAGAGTAAAACGTAGAGGAAAATGGCTGTTTTTTTCTTCTCAATTTCAATATTTTTTTTTTATTTCAGTTGTTATTTTCTGTAGGAAACACTTGTAAGATCTACACAAGTTACCCATTGCTGAATTCAGAATGTTGTCTTCTTTTCAAAAATGTTTAGGTTACTGGGACCCAGCATTGGTTTCACACCCATTTCTGTCACTGACTGGAAGGAGGCTAAAAGCACACAAAATCGTAAAAATGGGGTATGTCCCAGTAAAATGCCAAAATTGTGTTGAAAAATTGGGTTTTCGGATTCAAGTCTGCCTGTCCCTGAAAGCTGGGAAGCTGGTGATTTTAGCAGTGCAAACCCTTTGTTGATGCCAATTTCAGGGACAAAAACCACAAGCCTTCTTCTCCAGCCCTTTTTTCCATTTTTTTCTTTTTTAAAACAAAATTTTTACTGTATTTTGGCTAATTTCTTGGTCTCCTTCAAGGGAACCCACAAAGTCTGGGTACCTCTAGAATCCCTAGGATGTTGGAAAAAAAGGACGCAAATTTGGCGTGGATAGCTTATGTGGACAAAAATCTATGAGGGCCTAAGCGCGCCCTGCCCCAAATAGCCAAAAAAATGCCTGGCACCTGAGGGGGAAAAGGCTGGCAGTGAAGGGGTTAAAATGCACTATTTTATTCCAATTTCTTCACTTAGCTTCAGATGAACTATTTTTCCCTCCCACCAACTCCTTTCAAAGTGCACCAGCCACCACTGCCTTGGGTGGGACAGATTGTTTTCGATTGCAGTATGGCAGATTGTTTTGGATTGCAGTGTGGTAGTTTGTTTTTGATTGGAGTGCAGCAGATTGCAGTGGGGTAGATTGTTTTGAATTGGAGTAGGGGAGATTGTTTTGAAGTGGAGTCGGGCAGATTGGAGTGGGGCAGATTGTTTTGGATGGAAGTGGGACAGATTGTTTTGGAGTGGTGCAGATTGTTTTTTATTATAGTGGGGCACATTGGAGTGAGACAGATTTGCTTGGGGTGGGTGGAGAGGATTGGAGTAGGATGAGTTAGAGTGGATTGGATTCGGGTGAGTGATTTGGACTGGAGTGAGGTGGATTAGTGTGGGTGAAGTGGTCTGGATGGGGTGGATTGTAGTGGGGAAGATTGGAGTGGGGTGGATTGAAGTGTACCGCAGGAATATGTGTTAAAGATTAATTTCAGAATTTACACATAATAAAGAAACACTGTTGATTTGCAATATTTTAAACGAGCTAATCGTCATCTTTTGAGAAGAGTGCCCACGAACAAAAGCAAAAGAAAACATGCGTGGAACGTGGGAAAAGACGATTTGGCAAAATAAAAGAAAGTTCGATTTAAATTTAAAACTTAACAGTTTTGGTTGTCCTGCTGGGCATGTTTTTGCCAGTCACAAGCCTTCTGTTTGCAGGGCACTAGAAGGTAAAAGGAAAAAATAGTACCTTGATCAGGTGGGGAGCAGCGGTCAGGCACTGATTAAGCTGAATCAATCAACGCTTGGTCGCTGCTCTACAGAGAGGAACGGAAATGATGCAAGACATGCCTTGATGAATTAGGAAACTGTAAAGAAGAGTGCCACATAAATAAAAAAAATGGTGAGAGACATGCGGGCTCCAAGCCCTTTACTGAATACTACAGAGTCTATCAAGCGAGACCCTAAAAAGGTCAGTTAGTTAAAATAAACAAACATTGTTACTTCTAAATATCAATATTCCAAGGACGCCTAGATGGTCGTCAAGCAAAAAGTTCCTAGTGCATGGAGGGGCTTATGGTAGTTCTGAAGAGAGGCAAAGGACTTGGTCAGAGGGTGGCCTTGTTGGTGTGGTAGGGAGGCAATACCTCAAACGTTATTACTGGGGTAGGGGAGCTTCCAATTCGGAGTAATGAAAATTATCACAAAGCAATCAAGTAATTCCACATCAAAATAACAAGCGTGCGGGCTGACAACCATGCTCTCAGCATCAACGAGCGCAGAGTGAAGTGAATTTTACCTTCCTCTGTGCATTTTTATTGCGGGGCTCATTTACATTTGACTTGGCGCGCAGAACGAGTGAGAACCAGGTCAATAGAAACAAAAATCATCTATTTAAAAAGTTTAGTTTCACGTGGGCCTGTTGTCCTTACTTCTTTCAGAGTAGCTTTTGAACCTCTGTCCTGTGTGTGTCTGTGACTGTCACGTGAAAAGGCAGTCAGGGCATCCAGGTGGACCCCATGTCACCTGGGGCACCGCCCACCAGTGCTGGAGTTTTAAACAGCACCCGGTTGCATTTTGGGACTTGTGCCTTTTCAATGTGAGCTCAAAGACGGGAGCCTGTGAAATTCTATTGGCTAAAAAATATTAACAGCGGAATGTGAATAGGCCACACAAGACATGACGTCACTGGAAAGCTAAACAGTATGTTGGGGAGACTGGGTGCGGCAATAGGGCTGATGTCATGAATACGTGCAACTCCTCAGTTATTTTTGAATGAACTGCTCATTCATTAGATCCCACCCAAAGAAATGAGCCCACCAGTATGAACACTTGTTTCATTAGAAAATGATGGAGTCACATTGCCTATGTAGAGCAGGTGCTTATACCTTGGTTGGAAGTCATTGCTCGGAGAGTGTTGTCTTTTAAGGTGATTGCACTAGGTCCGAGCAGGTGGGAGAAGACTTGTGCAGTGACTGAGTAAGAGAGATAACCTTCAATTACCACATCACCCTCCCGACATTGTAATCATGTCCATGAAATGGTTTATCAACTCGACTTTCCACACTGAGGAGACTCAGGGTTTCGGTGCTCATGAAGTGCACAGACACTCTAAGAGCAACAGGTAGCGTGGCCGAGCGGTCTAAGGCGCTGGATTAAGGCTCCAGTCTCTTTGGAGGCTTGGGTTCAAATCCCACCGCTGCCAGAGATGGATTTTTACAGATCTTAATGACGCATCTCCCTTCTGACCCTTCAATTTGCATAAACAGTGACTCTACCAATAGGTCCCTAATTTTAAAACTCTTTTACAGTCTCCTTCTAAGTAAACTCCTAAACCGTGGACTCCAAGAAATCGGCTGATTGGCGCTGCTGTTGTTTTGCTTCATTCTGCTTAGATCACCTTCAAATGGAAGGTTTAACAAATCATTTGTTCTCCCCACGCGGTCACCCGCTCTTCTCTCTGCAAAATAAAATCGAACCTCTGTTAAATAAAGATTTAAAGTAAATTATCTATCTTCCCAAATAAAGTTGGTAAATGTGTTCTTCACAGTTATTTTAAAAATCAGGTTTAAAATAAACAACAGAGGTAGTCAGCAGGATTCAAACCCGTGCAGGGAACCCCCAAAGGATTTCAAGCCCATCACCTTAACCACTCGGCCATAACTACCAGCTCTCATTGAGCTCTACCGAAACTTTATATCACAACAAAATTGTGCAAAACGGCCGTGCAGACCTATATATGACTCCATTTCGTAGGATCTCTAACTGTGTGCAAAGGGCACATTGCTATGTTTCTGTCTAAGCTTTGCTTTAGGTCTGAGGTCTTAAGAACCAAAGCAGGCTCCACGCACACTTGCCTGCACAAAAAAACAAGCATTTGCAATGCGAAAGGTCTCACATTTGTGAGAGTTAGAGCTATTGGCGTTGCAAATGACAATGTCTTTTACCTAGGTTTTGGTTTTCTTTGGGAAAATTTGATGTGTCCACGTTGTGTTTTGGGGCACTTCCTGTCGCGGGCGCTAGGCCTACCCACACAAGTGAGGTAAAAAATGTTATCGGGAGACTTGGGGAAACATAGAATAGCAAAACAAGAGTTACTGCCCCTTGTCTTTATCTACATTTTTTCCTTCCAAATATAAGACAGTGTGTAAAAAAGACGTCTATTTGAGAAATGCCCTTTAATTCGCATGCTAGTGTGGGCACCCCAGAATTCAGAGATGTGCAAATAACCACTGCTCCTTCACTCCTTATCTTGTGCCCATTTTGGAAATAGAAAGGTTTTCTTGATACCTATTTTTCACTCTATATACTTCGGCAAATTAATTGCAGTATACCCGGTATAGAATGAAAACCCACTGCAAGGTGCAGCTCATTTATTTTCTCTGGATACCTAGGGTTCTTGATGAACCTACAAGCCCTATATATCCCCGCAACCAGAAGAGTCCAGCAGGCGTAATGGTATATTGCTTTCAAAAATCTGACATTGCAGAAAAAAGTTACAGAGTAAAACGTAGAGGAAAATGGCTGTTTTTTTCTTCTCAATTTCAATATTTTTTTTTTTATTTCAGTTGATATTTTCTGTAGGAAACACTTGTAAGATCTACACAAGTTACCCATTGCTGAATTCAGAATGTTGTCTTCTTTTCAAAAATGTTTAGGTTACTGGGACCCAGCATTGGTTTCACACCCATTTCTGTCACTGACTGGAAGGAGGCTAAAAGCACACAAAATCGTAAAAATGGGGTATGTCCCAGTAAAATGCCAAAATTGTGTTGAAAAATTGGGTTTTCTGATTCAAGTCTGCCTGTCCCTGAAAGCTGGGAAGCTGGTGATTTTAGCAGTGCAAACCCTTTGTTGATGCCAATTTCAGGGACAAAAACCACAAGCCTTCTTCTCCAGCCCTTTTTTCCATTTTTTTCTTTTTTAAAACAACATTTTTACTGTATTTTGGCTAATTTCTTGGTCTCCTTCAGGGGAACCCACAAAGTCTGGGTACCTCTAGAATCCCTAGGATGTTGGAAAAAAAGGACGCAAATTTGGCGTGGATAGCTTATGTGGACAAAAATCTATGAGGGCCTAAGCGCGCCCTGCCCCAAATAGCCAAAAAAATGCCTGGCACCTGAGGGGGAAAAGGCTGGCAGCGAAGGGGTTAAAATGCACTATTTTATTCCAATTTCTTCACTTAGCTTCAGATGAACTATTTTTCCCTCCCACCAACTCCTTTCAAAGTGCACCAGCCACCACTGCCTTGGGTGGGACAGATTGTTTTCGATTGCAGTATGGCAGATTGTTTTGGATTGCAGTGTGGTAGTTTGTTTATGATTGGAGTGCAGCAGATTGCAGTGGGGTAGATTGTTTTGAATTGGAGTAGGGGAGATTGTTTTGAAGTAGAGTGGGGCAGATTGTTTTGGATCGAAGTGGGACAGATTGTTTTGGAGTGGTGCAGATTGTTTTTTATTATAGTGGGGCACATTGGAGTGAGACAGATTTGCTTGGGGTGGGTGGAGAGGATTGGAGTAGGATGAGTTAGAGTGGATTGGATTCGGGTGAGTGATTTGGACTGGAGTGAGGTGGATTAGTGTGGGTGAAGTGGTCTGGATGGGGTGGATTGTAGTGGGGAAGATTGGAGTGGGGTGGATTGAAGTGTACCGCAGGATTATGTGTTAAAGATTAATTTCAGAATTTACACATAATAAAGAAACACTGTTGATTTGCAATATTTTAAACGAGCTAATCGTCATCTTTTGAGAAGAGTGCCCACGAACAAAAGCAAAAGAAAACATGCGTGGAACGTGGGAAAAGACGATTTGGCAAAATAAAAGAAAGTTCGATTTAAATTTAAAACTTAACAGTTTTGGTTGTCCTGCTGGGCATGTTTTTGCCAGTCACAAGCCTTCTGTTTGCAGGGCACTAGAAGGTAAAAGGAAAAAATAGTACCTTGATCAGGTGGGGAGCAGCGGTCAGGCACTGATTAAGCTGAATCAATCAACGCTTGGTCGCTGCTCTACAGAGAGGAACGGAAATGATGCAAGACATGCCTTGATGAATTAGGAAACTGTAAAGAAGAGTGCCACATAAATAAAAAAAATGGTGAGAGACATGCGGGCTCCAAGCCCTTTACTGAATACTACAGAGTCTATCAAGCGAGACCCTAAAAAGGTCAGTTAGTTAAAATAAACAAACATTGTTACTTCTAAATATCAATATTCCAAGGACGCCTAGATGGTCGTCAAGCAAAAAGTTCCTAGTGCATGGAGGGGCTTATGGTAGTTCTGAAGAGAGGCAAAGGACTTGGTCAGAGGGTGGCCTTGTTGGTGTGGTAGGGAAGCAATACCTCAAACATTATTACTGGGGTAGGGGAGCTTGCAATTCGGAGTAATGAAAATTATCACAAAGCAATCAAGTAATTTCACATCAAAATAACAAGCGTGCGGGCTGACAACCATGCTCTCAGCATCAACGAGCGCAGAGTGAAGTGAATTTTACCATCCTCTGTGCATTTTTATTGCGGGGCTCATTTACATTTGACTTGGCGCGCAGAACGAGTGAGAACCAGGTCAATAGAAACAAAAATCATCTATTTAAAAAGTTTAGTTTCACGTGGGCCTGTTGTGCTTACTTCTTTCAGAATAGCTTTTGAACCTCTGTCCTGTGTGTGTCTGTGACTGTCACGTGAAAGGCAGTCAGGGCATCCAGGTGGACCCCATGTCACCTGGGGCACCGTCCACCAGTGCTGGAGTTTTAAACAGCACCCGGTTGCATTTTGGGACTTGTGCCTTTTCAATGTGAGCTCAAAGACGGGAGCCTGTGAAATTCTATTGGCTAAAAAATATTAACAGCGGAATGTGAATAGGCCACACAAGACATGACGTCACTGGAAAGCTAAACAGTATGTTGGGGAGACTGGGTGCGGCAATAGGGCTGATGTCATGAATACGTGCAACTCCTCAGTTATTTTTGAATGAACTGCTCATTCATTAGATCCCACCCAAAGAAATGAGCCCACCAGTATGAACACTTGTTTCATTAGAAAATGATGGAGTCACATTGCCTATGTAGAGCAGGTGCTTATACCTTGGTTGGAAGTCATTGCTCGGAGAGTGTTGTCTTTTAAGGTGATTGCACTAGGTCCGAGCAGGTGGGAGAAGACTTGTGCAGTGACTGAGTAAGAGAGATAACCTTCAATTACCACATCACCCTCCCGACATTGTAATCATGTCCATGAAATGGTTTATCAACTCGACTTTCCACACTGAGGAGACTCAGGGTTTCGGTGCTCATGAAGTGCACAGACACTCTAAGAGCAACAGGTAGCGTGGCCGAGCGGTCTAAGGCGCTGGATTAAGGCTCCAGTCTCTTTGGAGGCGTGGGTTCAAATCCCACCGCTGCCAGAGATGGATTTTTACAGATCTTAATGACGCATCTCCCTTCTGACCCTTCAATTTGCATAAACAGTGACTCTACCAATAGGTCCCTAATTTTAAAACTCTTTTACAGTCTCCTTCTAAGTAAACTCCTAAACCGTGGACTCCAAGAAATCGGCTGATTGGCGCTGCTGTTGTTTTGCTTCATTCTGCTTAGATCACCTTCAAATGGAAGGTTTAACAAATCATTTGTTCTCCCCACGCGGTCACCCGCTCTTCTCTCTGCAAAATAAAATCGAACCTCTGTTAAATAAAGATTTAAAGTAAATTATCTATCTTCCCAAATAAAGTTGGTAAATGTGTTCTTCACAGTTATTTTAAAAATCAGGTTTAAAATAAACAACAGAGGTAGTCAGCAGGATTCAAACCCGTGCAGGGAACCCCCAAAGGATTTCAAGCCCATCACCTTAACCACTCGGCCATAACTACCAGCTCTCATTGAGCTATACCGAAACTTTATATCACAACAAAATTGTGCAAAACGGCCGTGCAGACCTATATATGACTCCATTTCGTAGGATCTCTAACTGTGTGCAAAGGGCACATTGCTATGTTTCTGTCTAAGCTTTGCTTTAGGTCTGAGGTATTAAGAACCAAAGCAGGCTCCACGCACACTTGCCTGCACAAAAAAACAAGCATTTGCAATGCGAAAGGTCTCACATTTGTGAGAGTTAGAGCTATTGGCGTTGCAAATGACAATGTCTTTTACCTAGGTTTTGGTTTTCTTTGGGAAAATTTGATGTGTCCACGTTGTGTTTTGGGGCACTTCCTGTCGCGGGCGCTAGGCCTACCCACACAAGTGAGGTAAAAAATGTTATCGGGAGACTTGGGGAAACATAGAATAGCAAAACAAGAGTTACTGCCCCTTGTCTTTATCTACATTTTTTCCTTCCAAATATAAGACAGTGTGTAAAAAAGACGTCTATTTGAGAAATGCCCTTTAATTCGCATGCTAGTGTGGGCACCCCAGAATTCAGAGATGTGCAAATAACCACTGCTCCTTCACTCCTTATCTTGTGCCCATTTTGGAAATAGAAAGGTTTTCTTGATACCTATTTTTCACTCTATATACTTCGGCAAATTAATTGCAGTATACCCGGTATAGAATGAAAACCCACTGCAAGGTGCAGCTCATTTATTTTCTCTGGATACCTAGGGTTCTTGATGAACCTACAAGCCCTATATATCCCCGCAACCAGAAGAGTCCAGCAGGCGTAATGGTATATTGCTTTCAAAAATCTGACATTGCAGAAAAAAGTTACAGAGTAAAACGTAGAGGAAAATGGCTGTTTTTTTCTTCTCAATTTCAATATTTTTTTTTTTATTTCAGTTGATATTTTCTGTAGGAAACACTTGTAAGATCTACACAAGTTACCCATTGCTGAATTCAGAATGTTGTCTTCTTTTCAAAAATGTTTAGGTTACTGGGACCCAGCATTGGTTTCACACCCATTTCTGTCACTGACTGGAAGGAGGCTAAAAGCACACAAAATCGTAAAAATGGGGTATGTCCCAGTAAAATGCCAAAATTGTGTTGAAAAATTGGGTTTTCTGATTCAAGTCTGCCTGTCCCTGAAAGCTGGGAAGCTGGTGATTTTAGCAGTGCAAACCCTTTGTTGATGCCAATTTCAGGGACAAAAACCACAAGCCTTCTTCTCCAGCCCTTTTTTCCATTTTTTTCTATTTTAAAACAACATTTTTACTGTATTTTGGCTAATTTCTTGGTCTCCTTCAGGGGAACCCACAAAGTCTGGGTACCTCTAGAATCCCTAGGATGTTGGAAAAAAAGGACGCAAATTTGGCGTGGATAGCTTATGTGGACAAAAATCTATGAGGGCCTAAGCGCGCCCTGCCCCAAATAGCCAAAAAAATGCCTGGCACCTGAGGGGGAAAAGGCTGGCAGCGAAGGGGTTAAAATGCACTATTTTATTCCAATTTCTTCACTTAGCTTCAGATGAACTATTTTTCCCTCCCACCAACTCCTTTCAAAGTGCACCAGCCACCACTGCCTTGGGTGGGACAGATTGTTTTCGATTGCAGTATGGCAGATTGTTTTGGATTGCAGTGTGGTAGTTTGTTTTTGATTGGAGTGCAGCAGATTGCAGTGGGGTAGATTGTTTTGAATTGGAGTAGGGGAGATTGTTTTGAAGTAGAGTGGGGCAGATTGTTTTGGATCGAAGTGGGACAGATTGTTTTGGAGTGGTGCAGATTGTTTTTTATTATAGTGGGGCACATTGGAGTGAGACAGATTTGCTTGGGGTGGGTGGAGAGGATTGGAGTAGGATGAGTTAGAGTGGATTGGATTCGGGTGAGTGATTTGGACTGGAGTGAGGTGGATTAGTGTGGGTGAAGTGGTCTGGATGGGGTGGATTGTAGTGGGGAAGATTGGAGTGGGGTGGATTGAAGTGTACCGCAGGATTATGTGTTAAAGATTAATTTCAGAATTTACACATAATAAAGAAACACTGTTGATTTGCAATATTTTAAACGAGCTAATCGTCATCTTTTGAGAAGAGTGCCCACGAACAAAAGCAAAAGAAAACATGCGTGGAACGTGGGAAAAGACGATTTGGCAAAATAAAAGAAAGTTCGATTTAAATTTAAAACTTAACAGTTTTGGTTGTCCTGCTGGGCATGTTTTTGCCAGTCACAAGCCTTCTGTTTGCAGGGCACTAGAAGGTAAAAGGAAAAAATAGTACCTTGATCAGGTGGGGAGCAGCGGTCAGGCACTGATTAAGCTGAATCAATCAACGCTTGGTCGCTGCTCTACAGAGAGGAACGGAAATGATGCAAGACATGCCTTGATGAATTAGGAAACTGTAAAGAAGAGTGCCACATAAATAAAAAAATGGTGAGAGACATGCGGGCTCCAAGCCCTTTACTGAATACTACAGAGTCTATCAAGCGAGACCCTAAAAAGGTCAGTTAGTTAAAATAAACAAACATTGTTACTTCTAAATATCAATATTCCAAGGACGCCTAGATGGTGGTCAAGCAAAAAGTTCCTAGTGCATGGAGGGGCTTATGGTAGTTCTGAAGAGAGGCAAAGGACTTGGTCAGAGGGTGGCCTTGTTGGTGTGGTAGGGAAGCAATACCTCAAACATTATTACTGGGGTAGGGGAGCTTGCAATTCGGAGTAATGAAAATTATCACAAAGCAATCAAGTAATTTCACATCAAAATAACAAGCGTGCGGGCTGACAACCATGCTCTCAGCATCAACGAGCGCAGAGTGAAGTGAATTTTACCATCCTCTGTGCATTTTTATTGCGGGGCTCATTTACATTTGACTTGGCGCGCAGAACGAGTGAGAACCAGGTCAATAGAAACAAAAATCATCTATTTAAAAAGTTTAGTTTCACGTGGGCCTGTTGTCCTTACTTCTTTCAGAATAGCTTTTGAACCTCTGTCCTGTGTGTGTCTGTGACTGTCACGTGAAAAGGCAGTCAGGGCATCCAGGTGGACCCCATGTCACCTGGGGCACCGCCCACCAGTGCTGGAGTTTTAAACAGCACCCGGTTGCATTTTGGGACTTGTGCCTTTTCAATGTGAGCTCAAAGACGGGAGCCTGTGAAATTCTATTGGCTAAAAAATATTAACAGCGGAATGTGAATAGGCCACACAAGACATGACGTCACTGGAAAGCTAAACAGTATGTTGGGGAGACTGGGTGCGGCAATAGGGCTGATGTCATGAATACGTGCAACTCCTCAGTTATTTTTGAATGAACTGCTCATTCATTAGATCCCACCCAAAGAAATGAGCCCACCAGTATGAACACTTGTTTCATTAGAAAATGATGGAGTCACATTGCCTATGTAGAGCAGGTGCTTATACCTTGGTTGGAAGTCATTGCTCGGAGAGTGTTGTCTTTTAAGGTGATTGCACTAGGTCCGAGCAGGTGGGAGAAGACTTGTGCAGTGACTGAGTAAGAGAGATAACCTTCAATTACCACATCACCCTCCCGACATTGTAATCATGTCCATGAAATGGTTTATCAACTCGACTTTCCACACCAAGTGAGGAGACTCAGGGTTACGGTGCTCATGAAGTGCACAGACACACTGAGAGCAACAGGTAGCGTGGCCGAGCGGTCTAAGGCGCTGGATTAAGGCTCCAGTCTCTTTGGAGGCGTGGGTTCAAATCCCACCGCTGCCAGAGATGGATTTTTACAGATCTTAATGACGCATCTCCCTTCTGACCCTTCAATTTGCATAAACAGTGACTCTACCAATAGGTCCCTAATTTTAAAACTCTTTTACAGTCTCCTTCTAAGTAAACTCCTAAACCGTGGACTCCAAGAAATCGGCTGATTGGCGCTGCTGTTGTTTTGCTTCATTCTGCTTAGATCACCTTCAAATGGAAGGTTTAACAAATAATTTGTTCTCCCCACGCGGTCACCCGCTCTTCTCTCTGCAAAATAAAATCGAACCTCTGTTAAATAAAGATTTAAAGTAAATTATCTATCTTCCCAAATAAAGTTGGTAAATGTGTTCTTCACAGTTATTTTAAAAATCAGGTTTAAAATAAACAACAGAGGTAGTCAGCAGGATTCAAACCCGTGCAGGGAACCCCCAAAGGATTTCAAGCCCATCACCTTAACCACTCGGCCATAACTACCAGCTCTCATTGAGCTCTACCGAAACTTTATATCACAACAAAATTGTGCAAAACGGCCGTGCAGACCTATATATGACTCCATTTCGTAGGATCTCTAACTGTGTGCAAAGGGCACATTGCTATGTTTCTGTCTAAGCTTTGCTTTAGGTCTGAGGTCTTAAGAACCAAAGCAGGCTCCACGCACACTTGCCTGCACAAAAAAACAAGCATTTGCAATGCGAAAGGTCTCACATTTGTGAGAGTTAGAGCTATTGGCGTTGCAAATGACAATGTCTTTTACCTAGGTTTTGGTTTTCTTTGGGAAAATTTGATGTGTCCACGTTGTGTTTTGGGGCACTTCCTGTCGCGGGCGCTAGGCCTACCCACACAAGTGAGGTAAAAAATGTTATCGGGAGACTTGGGGAAACATAGAATAGCAAAACAAGAGTTACTGCCCCTTGTCTTTATCTACATTTTTTCCTTCCAAATATAAGACAGTGTGTAAAAAAGACGTCTATTTGAGAAATGCCCTTTAATTCGCATGCTAGTGTGGGCACCCCAGAATTCAGAGATGTGCAAATAACCACTGCTCCTTCACTCCTTATCTTGTGCCCATTTTGGAAATAGAAAGGTTTTCTTGATACCTATTTTTCACTCTATATACTTCGGCAAATTAATTGCAGTATACCCGGTATAGAATGAAAACCCACTGCAAGGTGCAGCTCATTTATTTTCTCTGGATACCTAGGGTTCTTGATGAACCTACAAGCCCTATATATCCCCGCAACCAGAAGAGTCCAGCAGGCGTAATGGTATATTGCTTTCAAAAATCTGACATTGCAGAAAAAAGTTACAGAGTAAAACGTAGAGGAAAATGGCTGTTTTTTTCTTCTCAATTTCAATATTTTTTTTTTTATTTCAGTTGATATTTTCTGTAGGAAACACTTGTAAGATCTACACAAGTTACCCATTGCTGAATTCAGAATGTTGTCTTCTTTTCAAAAATGTTTAGGTTACTGGGACCCAGCATTGGTTTCACACCCATTTCTGTCACTGACTGGAAGGAGGCTAAAAGCACACAAAATCGTAAAAATGGGGTATGTCCCAGTAAAATGCCAAAATTGTGTTGAAAAATTGGGTTTTCTGATTCAAGTCTGCCTGTCCCTGAAAGCTGGGAAGCTGGTGATTTTAGCAGTGCAAACCCTTTGTTGATGCCAATTTCAGGGACAAAAACCACAAGCCTTCTTCTCCAGCCCTTTTTTCCATTTTTTTCTTTTTTAAAACAACATTTTTACTGTATTTTGGCTAATTTCTTGGTCTCCTTCAGGGGAACCCACAAAGTCTGGGTACCTCTAGAATCCCTAGGATGTTGGAAAAAAAGGACGCAAATTTGGCGTGGATAGCTTATGT
Organism: Pleurodeles waltl; assembly: GCF_031143425.1. Classification (NCBI taxonomy): domain Eukaryota; kingdom Metazoa; phylum Chordata; class Amphibia; order Caudata; family Salamandridae; genus Pleurodeles; species Pleurodeles waltl. Next base: position 125,829,210 of record NC_090451.1, read on the forward strand.
GGACAAAAATCTATGAGGGCCTAAGCGCGCCCTGCCCCAAATAGCCAAAAAAATGCCTGGCACCTGAGGGGGAAAAGGCTGGCAGCGAAGGGGTTAAAATGCACTATTTTATTCCAATTTCTTCACTTAGCTTCAGATGAACTATTTTTCCCTCCCACCAACTCCTTTCAAAGTGCACCAGCCACCACTGCCTTGGGTGGGACAGATTGTTTTCGATTGCAGTATGGCAGATTGTTTTGGATTGCAGTGTGGTAGTTTGTTTATGATTGGAGTGCAGCAGATTGCAGTGGGGTAGATTGTTTTGAATTGGAGTAGGGGAGATTGTTTTGAAGTAGAGTGGGGCAGATTGTTTTGGATCGAAGTGGGACAGATTGTTTTGGAGTGGTGCAGATTGTTTTTTATTATAGTGGGGCACATTGGAGTGAGACAGATTTGCTTGGGGTGGGTGGAGAGGATTGGAGTAGGATGAGTTAGAGTGGATTGGATTCGGGTGAGTGATTTGGACTGGAGTGAGGTGGATTAGTGTGGGTGAAGTGGTCTGGATGGGGTGGATTGTAGTGGGGAAGATTGGAGTGGGGTGGATTGAAGTGTACCGCAGGATTATGTGTTAAAGATTAATTTCAGAATTTACACATAATAAAGAAACACTGTTGATTTGCAATATTTTAAACGAGCTAATCGTCATCTTTTGAGAAGAGTGCCCACGAACAAAAGCAAAAGAAAACATGCGTGGAACGTGGGAAAAGACGATTTGGCAAAATAAAAGAAAGTTCGATTTAAATTTAAAACTTAACAGTTTTGGTTGTCCTGCTGGGCATGTTTTTGCCAGTCACAAGCCTTCTGTTTGCAGGGCACTAGAAGGTAAAAGGAAAAAATAGTACCTTGATCAGGTGGGGAGCAGCGGTCAGGCACTGATTAAGCTGAATCAATCAACGCTTGGTCGCTGCTCTACAGAGAGGAACGGAAATGATGCAAGACATGCCTTGATGAATTAGGAAACTGTAAAGAAGAGTGCCACATAAATAAAAAAAATGGTGAGAGACATGCGGGCTCCAAGCCCTTTACTGAATACTACAGAGTCTATCAAGCGAGACCCTAAAAAGGTCAGTTAGTTAAAATAAACAAACATTGTTACTTCTAAATATCAATATTCCAAGGACGCCTAGATGGTCGTCAAGCAAAAAGTTCCTAGTGCATGGAGGGGCTTATGGTAGTTCTGAAGAGAGGCAAAGGACTTGGTCAGAGGGTGGCCTTGTTGGTGTGGTAGGGAAGCAATACCTCAAACATTATTACTGGGGTAGGGGAGCTTGCAATTCGGAGTAATGAAAATTATCACAAAGCAATCAAGTAATTTCACATCAAAATAACAAGCGTGCGGGCTGACAACCATGCTCTCAGCATCAACGAGCGCAGAGTGAAGTGAATTTTACCATCCTCTGTGCATTTTTATTGCGGGGCTCATTTACATTTGACTTGGCGCGCAGAACGAGTGAGAACCAGGTCAATAGAAACAAAAATCATCTATTTAAAAAGTTTAGTTTCACGTGGGCCTGTTGTGCTTACTTCTTTCAGAATAGCTTTTGAACCTCTGTCCTGTGTGTGTCTGTGACTGTCACGTGAAAGGCAGTCAGGGCATCCAGGTGGACCCCATGTCACCTGGGGCACCGCCCACCAGTGCTGGAGTTTTAAACAGCACCCGGTTGCATTTTGGGACTTGTGCCTTTTCAATGTGAGCTCAAAGACGGGAGCCTGTGAAATTCTATTGGCTAAAAAATATTAACAGCGGAATGTGAATAGGCCACACAAGACATGACGTCACTGGAAAGCTAAACAGTATGTTGGGGAGACTGGGTGCGGCAATAGGGCTGATGTCATGAATACGTGCAACTCCTCAGTTATTTTTGAATGAACTGCTCATTCATTAGATCCCACCCAAAGAAATGAGCCCACCAGTATGAACACTTGTTTCATTAGAAAATGATGGAGTCACATTGCCTATGTAGAGCAGGTGCTTATACCTTGGTTGGAAGTCATTGCTCGGAGAGTGTTGTCTTTTAAGGTGATTGCACTAGGTCCGAGCAGGTGGGAGAAGACTTGTGCAGTGACTGAGTAAGAGAGATAACCTTCAATTACCACATCACCCTCCCGACATTGTAATCATGTCCATGAAATGGTTTATCAACTCGACTTTCCACACTGAGGAGACTCAGGGTTTCGGTGCTCATGAAGTGCACAGACACTCTAAGAGCAACAGGTAGCGTGGCCGAGCGGTCTAAGGCGCTGGATTAAGGCTCCAGTCTCTTTGGAGGCGTGGGTTCAAATCCCACCGCTGCCAGAGATGGATTTTTACAGATCTTAATGACGCATCTCCCTTCTGACCCTTCAATTTGCATAAACAGTGACTCTACCAATAGGTCCCTAATTTTAAAACTCTTTTACAGTCTCCTTCTAAGTAAACTCCTAAACCGTGGACTCCAAGAAATCGGCTGATTGGCGCTGCTGTTGTTTTGCTTCATTCTGCTTAGATCACCTTCAAATGGAAGGTTTAACAAATCATTTGTTCTCCCCACGCGGTCACCCGCTCTTCTCTCTGCAAAATAAAATCGAACCTCTGTTAAATAAAGATTTAAAGTAAATTATCTATCTTCCCAAATAAAGTTGGTAAATGTGTTCTTCACAGTTATTTTAAAAATCAGGTTTAAAATAAACAACAGAGGTAGTCAGCAGGATTCAAACCCGTGCAGGGAACCCCCAAAGGATTTCAAGCCCATCACCTTAACCACTCGGCCATAACTACCAGCTCTCATTGAGCTATACCGAAACTTTATATCACAACAAAATTGTGCAAAACGGCCGTGCAGACCTATATATGACTCCATTTCGTAGGATCTCTAACTGTGTGCAAAGGGCACATTGCTATGTTTCTGTCTAAGCTTTGCTTTAGGTCTGAGGTATTAAGAACCAAAGCAGGCTCCACGCACACTTGCCTGCACAAAAAAACAAGCATTTGCAATGCGAAAGGTCTCACATTTGTGAGAGTTAGAGCTATTGGCGTTGCAAATGACAATGTCTTTTACCTAGGTTTTGGTTTTCTTTGGGAAAATTTGATGTGTCCACGTTGTGTTTTGGGGCACTTCCTGTCGCGGGCGCTAGGCCTACCCACACAAGTGAGGTAAAAAATGTTATCGGGAGACTTGGGGAAACATAGAATAGCAAAACAAGAGTTACTGCCCCTTGTCTTTATCTACATTTTTTCCTTCCAAATATAAGACAGTGTGTAAAAAAGACGTCTATTTGAGAAATGCCCTTTAATTCGCATGCTAGTGTGGGCACCCCAGAATTCAGAGATGTGCAAATAACCACTGCTCCTTCACTCCTTATCTTGTGCCCATTTTGGAAATAGAAAGGTTTTCTTGATACCTATTTTTCACTCTATATACTTCGGCAAATTAATTGCAGTATACCCGGTATAGAATGAAAACCCACTGCAAGGTGCAGCTCATTTATTTTCTCTGGATACCTAGGGTTCTTGATGAACCTACAAGCCCTATATATCCCCGCAACCAGAAGAGTCCAGCAGGCGTAATGGTATATTGCTTTCAAAAATCTGACATTGCAGAAAAAAGTTACAGAGTAAAACGTAGAGGAAAATGGCTGTTTTTTTCTTCTCAATTTCAATATTTTTTTTTTTATTTCAGTTGATATTTTCTGTAGGAAACACTTGTAAGATCTACACAAGTTACCCATTGCTGAATTCAGAATGTTGTCTTCTTTTCAAAAATGTTTAGGTTACTGGGACCCAGCATTGGTTTCACACCCATTTCTGTCACTGACTGGAAGGAGGCTAAAAGCACACAAAATCGTAAAAATGGGGTATGTCCCAGTAAAATGCCAAAATTGTGTTGAAAAATTGGGTTTTCTGATTCAAGTCTGCCTGTCCCTGAAAGCTGGGAAGCTGGTGATTTTAGCAGTGCAAACCCTTTGTTGATGCCAATTTCAGGGACAAAAACCACAAGCCTTCTTCTCCAGCCCTTTTTTCCATTTTTTTCTATTTTAAAACAACATTTTTACTGTATTTTGGCTAATTTCTTGGTCTCCTTCAGGGGAACCCACAAAGTCTGGGTACCTCTAGAATCCCTAGGATGTTGGAAAAAAAGGACGCAAATTTGGCGTGGATAGCTTATGTGGACAAAAATCTATGAGGGCCTAAGCGCGCCCTGCCCCAAATAGCCAAAAAAATGCCTGGCACCTGAGGGGGAAAAGGCTGGCAGCGAAGGGGTTAAAATGCACTATTTTATTCCAATTTCTTCACTTAGCTTCAGATGAACTATTTTTCCCTCCCACCAACTCCTTTCAAAGTGCACCAGCCACCACTGCCTTGGGTGGGACAGATTGTTTTCGATTGCAGTATGGCAGATTGTTTTGGATTGCAGTGTGGTAGTTTGTTTTTGATTGGAGTGCAGCAGATTGCAGTGGGGTAGATTGTTTTGAATTGGAGTAGGGGAGATTGTTTTGAAGTAGAGTGGGGCAGATTGTTTTGGATCGAAGTGGGACAGATTGTTTTGGAGTGGTGCAGATTGTTTTTTATTATAGTGGGGCACATTGGAGTGAGACAGATTTGCTTGGGGTGGGTGGAGAGGATTGGAGTAGGATGAGTTAGAGTGGATTGGATTCGGGTGAGTGATTTGGACTGGAGTGAGGTGGATTAGTGTGGGTGAAGTGGTCTGGATGGGGTGGATTGTAGTGGGGAAGATTGGAGTGGGGTGGATTGAAGTGTACCGCAGGATTATGTGTTAAAGATTAATTTCAGAATTTACACATAATAAAGAAACACTGTTGATTTGCAATATTTTAAACGAGCTAATCGTCATCTTTTGAGAAGAGTGCCCACGAACAAAAGCAAAAGAAAACATGCGTGGAACGTGGGAAAAGACGATTTGGCAAAATAAAAGAAAGTTCGATTTAAATTTAAAACTTAACAGTTTTGGTTGTCCTGCTGGGCATGTTTTTGCCAGTCACAAGCCTTCTGTTTGCAGGGCACTAGAAGGTAAAAGGAAAAAATAGTACCTTGATCAGGTGGGGAGCAGCGGTCAGGCACTGATTAAGCTGAATCAATCAACGCTTGGTCGCTGCTCTACAGAGAGGAACGGAAATGATGCAAGACATGCCTTGATGAATTAGGAAACTGTAAAGAAGAGTGCCACATAAATAAAAAAATGGTGAGAGACATGCGGGCTCCAAGCCCTTTACTGAATACTACAGAGTCTATCAAGCGAGACCCTAAAAAGGTCAGTTAGTTAAAATAAACAAACATTGTTACTTCTAAATATCAATATTCCAAGGACGCCTAGATGGTGGTCAAGCAAAAAGTTCCTAGTGCATGGAGGGGCTTATGGTAGTTCTGAAGAGAGGCAAAGGACTTGGTCAGAGGGTGGCCTTGTTGGTGTGGTAGGGAAGCAATACCTCAAACATTATTACTGGGGTAGGGGAGCTTGCAATTCGGAGTAATGAAAATTATCACAAAGCAATCAAGTAATTTCACATCAAAATAACAAGCGTGCGGGCTGACAACCATGCTCTCAGCATCAACGAGCGCAGAGTGAAGTGAATTTTACCATCCTCTGTGCATTTTTATTGCGGGGCTCATTTACATTTGACTTGGCGCGCAGAACGAGTGAGAACCAGGTCAATAGAAACAAAAATCATCTATTTAAAAAGTTTAGTTTCACGTGGGCCTGTTGTCCTTACTTCTTTCAGAATAGCTTTTGAACCTCTGTCCTGTGTGTGTCTGTGACTGTCACGTGAAAAGGCAGTCAGGGCATCCAGGTGGACCCCATGTCACCTGGGGCACCGCCCACCAGTGCTGGAGTTTTAAACAGCACCCGGTTGCATTTTGGGACTTGTGCCTTTTCAATGTGAGCTCAAAGACGGGAGCCTGTGAAATTCTATTGGCTAAAAAATATTAACAGCGGAATGTGAATAGGCCACACAAGACATGACGTCACTGGAAAGCTAAACAGTATGTTGGGGAGACTGGGTGCGGCAATAGGGCTGATGTCATGAATACGTGCAACTCCTCAGTTATTTTTGAATGAACTGCTCATTCATTAGATCCCACCCAAAGAAATGAGCCCACCAGTATGAACACTTGTTTCATTAGAAAATGATGGAGTCACATTGCCTATGTAGAGCAGGTGCTTATACCTTGGTTGGAAGTCATTGCTCGGAGAGTGTTGTCTTTTAAGGTGATTGCACTAGGTCCGAGCAGGTGGGAGAAGACTTGTGCAGTGACTGAGTAAGAGAGATAACCTTCAATTACCACATCACCCTCCCGACATTGTAATCATGTCCATGAAATGGTTTATCAACTCGACTTTCCACACCAAGTGAGGAGACTCAGGGTTACGGTGCTCATGAAGTGCACAGACACACTGAGAGCAACAGGTAGCGTGGCCGAGCGGTCTAAGGCGCTGGATTAAGGCTCCAGTCTCTTTGGAGGCGTGGGTTCAAATCCCACCGCTGCCAGAGATGGATTTTTACAGATCTTAATGACGCATCTCCCTTCTGACCCTTCAATTTGCATAAACAGTGACTCTACCAATAGGTCCCTAATTTTAAAACTCTTTTACAGTCTCCTTCTAAGTAAACTCCTAAACCGTGGACTCCAAGAAATCGGCTGATTGGCGCTGCTGTTGTTTTGCTTCATTCTGCTTAGATCACCTTCAAATGGAAGGTTTAACAAATAATTTGTTCTCCCCACGCGGTCACCCGCTCTTCTCTCTGCAAAATAAAATCGAACCTCTGTTAAATAAAGATTTAAAGTAAATTATCTATCTTCCCAAATAAAGTTGGTAAATGTGTTCTTCACAGTTATTTTAAAAATCAGGTTTAAAATAAACAACAGAGGTAGTCAGCAGGATTCAAACCCGTGCAGGGAACCCCCAAAGGATTTCAAGCCCATCACCTTAACCACTCGGCCATAACTACCAGCTCTCATTGAGCTCTACCGAAACTTTATATCACAACAAAATTGTGCAAAATGGCCGTGCAGCCCTATATATGACTCCATTTAGTAGGATCTCTAACTGTGTGCAAAGGGCACATTGCTATGTTTCTGTCTAAGCTTTGCTTTAGGTCTGAGGTCTTAAGAACCAAAGCAGGCTCCACGCACACTTGCCTGCACAAAAAAACAAGCATTTGCAATGCGAAAGGTCTCACATTTGTGAGAGTTAGAGCTATTGGCGTTGCAAATGACAATGTCTTTTACCTAGGTTTTGGTTTTCTTTGGGAAAATTTGATGTGTCCACGTTGTGTTTTGGGGCACTTCCTGTCGCGGGCGCTAGGCCTACCCACACAAGTGAGGTAAAAAATGTTATTGGGAGACTTGGGGAAACATAGAATAGCAAAACAAGAGTTACTGCCCCTTGTCTTTATCTACATTTTTTCCTTCCAAATATAAGACAGTGTGTAAAAAAGACGTCTATTTGAGAAATGCCCTTTAATTTGCATGCTAGTGTGGGCACCCCAGAATTCAGAGATGTGCAAATAACCACTGCTCCTTCACTCCTTATCTTGTGCCCATTTTGGAAATAGAAAGGTTTTCTTGATACCTATTTTTCACTCTATATACTTCGGCAAATTAATTGCAGTATACCCGGTATAGAATGAAAACCCACTGCAAGGTGCAGCTCATTTATTTTCTCTGGATACCTAGGGTTCTTGATGAACCTACAAGCCCTATATATCCCCGCAACCAGAAGAGTCCAGCAGGCGTAATGGTATATTGCTTTCAAAAATCTGACATTGCAGAAAAAAGTTACAGAGTAAAACGTAGAGGAAAATGGCTGTTTTTTTCTTCTCAATTTCAATATTTTTTTTTTATTTCAGTTGTTATTTTCTGTAGGAAACACTTGTAAGATCTACACAAGTTACCCATTGCTGAATTCAGAATGTTGTCTTCTTTTCAAAAATGTTTAGGTTACTGGGACCCAGCATTGGTTTCACACCCATTTCTGTCACTGACTGGAAGGAGGCTAAAAGCACACAAAATCGTAAAAATGGGGTATGTCCCAGTAAAATGCCAAAATTGTGTTGAAAAATTGGGTTTTCTGATTCAAGTCTGCCTGTCCCTGAAAGCTGGGAAGCTGGTGATTTTAGCAGTGCAAACCCTTTGTTGATGCCAATTTCAGGGACAAAAACCACAAGCCTTCTTCTCCAGCCCTTTTTTCCATTTTTTTCTTTTTTAAAACAAAATTTTTACTGTATTTTGGCTAATTTCTTGGTCTCCTTCAGGGGAACCCACAAAGTCTGGGTACCTCTAGAATCCCTAGGATGTTGGAAAAAAAGGACGCAAATTTGGCGTGGATAGCTTATGTGGACAAAAATCTATGAGGGCCTAAGCGCGCCCTGCCCCAAATAGCCCAAAAAATGCCTGGCACCTGAGGGGGAAAAGGCTGGCAGCGAAGGGGTTAAAATGCACTATTTTATTCCAATTTCTTCACTTAGCTTCAGATGAACTATTTTTCCCTCCCACCAACTCCTTTCAAAGTGCACCAGCCACCACTGCCTTGGGTGGGACAGATTGTTTTCGATTGCAGTATGGCAGATTGTTTTGGATTGCAGTGTGGTAGTTTGTTTTTGATTGGAGTGCAGCAGATTGCAGTGGGGTAGATTGTTTTGAATTGGAGTAGGGGAGATTGTTTTGAAGTGGAGTCGGGCAGATTGGAGTGGGGCAGATTGTTTTGGATCGAAGTGGGACAGATTGTTTTGGAGTGGTGCAGATTGTTTTTTATTATAGTGGGGCACATTGGAGTGAGACAGATTTGCTTGGGGTGGGTGGAGAGGATTGGAGTAGGATGAGTTAGAGTGGATTGGATTCGGGTGAGTGATTTGGACTGGAGTGAGGTGGATTAGTGTGGGTGAAGTGGTCTGGATGGGGTGGATTGTAGTGGGGAAGATTGGAGTGGGGTGGATTGAAGTGTACCGCAGGATTATGTGTTAAAGAATAATTTCAGAATTTACACATAATAAAGAAACACTGTTGATTTGCAATATTTTAAACGAGCTAATCGTCATCTTTTGAGAAGAGTGCCCACGAACAAAAGCAAAAGAAAACATGCGTGGAACGTGGGAAAAGACGATTTGGCAAAATAAAAGAAAGTTCGATTTAAATTTAAAACTTAACAGTTTTGGTTGTCCTGCTGGGCATGTTTTTGCCAGTCACAAGCCTTCTGTTTGCAGGGCACTAGAAGGTAAAAGGAAAAAATAGTACCTTGATCAGGTGGGGAGCAGCGGTCAGGCACTGATTAAGCTGAATCAATCAACGCTTGGTCGCTGCTCTACAGAGAGGAACGGAAATGATGCAAGACATGCCTTGATGAATTAGGAAACTGTAAAGAAGAGTGCCACATAAATAAAAAAATGGTGAGAGACATGCGGGCTCCAAGCCCTTTACTGAATGCTACAGAGTCTATCAAGCGAGACCCTAAAAAGGTCAGTTAGTTAAAATAAACAAACATTGTTACTTCTAAATATCAATATTCCAAGGACGCCTAGATGGTCGTCAAGCAAAAAGTTCCTAGTGCATGGAGGGCCTTATGGTAGTTCTGAAGAGAGGCAAAGGACTTGGTCAGAGGGTGGCCTTGTTGGTGTGGTAGGGAAGCAATACCTCAAACGTTATTACTGGGGTAGGGGAGCTTGCAATTCGGAGTAATGAAAATTATCACAAAGCAATCAAGTAATTCCACATCAAAATAACAAGCGTGCGGGCTGACAACCATGCTCTCAGCATCAACGAGCGCAGAGTGAAGTGAATTTTACCATCCTCTGTGCATTTTTATTGCGGGGCTCATTTACATTTGACTTGGCGCGCAGAACGAGTGAGAACCAGGTCAATAGAAACAAAAATCATCTATTTAAAAAGTTTAGTTTCACGTGGGCCTGTTGTGCTTACTTCTTTCAGAATAGCTTTTGAACCTCTGTCCTGTGTGTGTCTGTGACTGTCACGTGAAAAGGCAGTCAGGGCATCCAGGTGGGCCCAATGTCACCTGGGGCACCGCCCACCAGTGCTGGAGTTTTAAACAGCACCCGGTTGCATTTTGGGACTTGTGCCTTTTCAATGTGAGCTCAAAGACGGGAGCCTGTGAAATTCTATTGGCTAAAAAATATTAACAGCGGAATGTGAATAGGCCACACAAGACATGACGTCACTGGAAAGCTAAACAGTATGTTGGGGAGACTGGGTGCGGCAATAGGGCTGATGTCATGAATACGTGCAACTCCTCAGTTATTTTTGAATGAACTGCTCATTCATTAGATCCCACCCAAAGAAATGAGCCCACCAGTATGAACACTTGTTTCATTAGAAAATGATGGAGTCACATTGCCTATGTAGAGCAGGTGCTTATACCTTGGTTGGAAGTCATTGCTCGGAGAGTGTTGTCTTTTAAGGTGATTGCACTAGGTCCGAGCAGGTGGGAGAAGACTTGTGCAGTGACTGAGTAAGAGAGATAACCTTCAATTACCACATCACCCTCCCGACATTGTAATCATGTCCATGAAATGGTTTATCAACTCGACTTTCCACACTCACGGAGGAGACTCAGGGTTACGGTGCTCATGAAGTGCACGGACACACTGAGAGCAACAGGTAGCGTGGCCGAGCGGTCTAAGGCGCTGGATTAAGGCTCCAGTCTCTTTGGAGGCTTGGGTTCTAATCCCACCGCTGCCAGAGATGGATTTTTACAGATCTTAATGACGCATCTCCCTTCTGACCCTTCAATTTGCATAAACAGTGACTCTACCAATAGGTCCCTAATTTTAAAACTCTTTTACAGTCTCCTTCTAAGTAAACTCCTAAACCGTGGACTCCAAGAAATCGGCTGATTGGCGCTGCTGTTGTTTTGCTTCATTCTGCTTAGATCACCTTCAAATGGAAGGTTTAACAAATCATTTGTTCTCCCCACGCGGTCACCCGCTCTTCTCTCTGCAAAATAAAATCGAACCTCTGTTAAATAAAGATTTAAAGTAAATTATCTATCTTCCCAAATAAAGTTGGTAAATGTGTTCTTCACAGTTATTTTAAAAATCAGGTTTAAAATAAACAACAGAGGTAGTCAGCAGGATTCAAACCCGTGCAGGGAACCCCCAAAGGATTTCAAGCCCATCACCTTAACCACTCGGCCATAACTACCAGCTCTCATTGAGCTATACCGAAACTTTATATCACAACAAAATTGTGCAAAACGGCCGTGCAGACCTATATATGACTCCATTTCGTAGGATCTCTAACTGTGTGCAAAGGGCACATTGCTATGTTTCTGTCTAAGCTTTGCTTTAGGTCTGAGGTCTTAAGAACCAAAGCAGGCTCCACGCACACTTGCCTGCACAAAAAAACAAGCATTTGCAATGCGAAAGGTCTCACATTTGTGAGAGTTAGAGCTATTGGCGTTGCAAATGACAATGTCTTTTACCTAGGTTTTGGTTTTCTTTGGGAAAATTTGATGTGTCCACGTTGTGTTTTGGGGCACTTCCTGTCGCGGGCGCTAGGCCTACCCACACAAGTGAGGTAAAAAATGTTATCGGGAGACTTGGGGAAACATAGAATAGCAAAACAAGAGTTACTGCCCCTTGTCTTTATCTACATTTTTTCCTTCCAAATATAAGACAGTGTGTAAAAAAGACGTCTATTTGAGAAATGCCCTTTAATTCGCATGCTAGTGTGGGCACCCCAGAATTCAGAGATGTGCAAATAACCACTGCTCCTTCACTCCTTATCTTGTGCCCATTTTGGAAATAGAAAGGTTTTCTTGATACCTATTTTTCACTCTATATACTTCGGCAAATTAATTGCAGTATACCCGGTATAGAATGAAAACCCACTGCAAGGTGCAGCTCATTTATTTTCTCTGGATACCTAGGGTTCTTGATGAACCTACAAGCCCTATATATCCCCGCAACCAGAAGAGTCCAGCAGGCGTAATGGTATATTGCTTTCAAAAATCTGACATTGCAGAAAAAAGTTACAGAGTAAAACGTAGAGGAAAATGGCTGTTTTTTTCTTCTCAATTTCAATATTTTTTTTTTTATTTCAGTTGATATTTTCTGTAGGAAACACTTGTAAGATCTACACAAGTTACCCATTGCTGAATTCAGAATGTTGTCTTCTTTTCAAAAATGTTTAGGTTACTGGGACCCAGCATTGGTTTCACACCCATTTCTGTCACTGACTGGAAGGAGGCTAAAAGCACACAAAATCGTAAAAATGGGGTATGTCCCAGTAAAATGCCAAAATTGTGTTGAAAAATTGGGTTTTCTGATTCAAGTCTGCCTGTCCCTGAAAGCTGGGAAGCTGGTGATTTTAGCAGTGCAAACCCTTTGTTGATGCCAATTTCAGGGACAAAAACCACAAGCCTTCTTCTCCAGCCCTTTTTTCCATTTTTTTCTTTTTTAAAACAACATTTTTACTGTATTTTGGCTAATTTCTTGGTCTCCTTCAGGGGAACCCACAAAGTCTGGGTACCTCTAGAATCCCTAGGATGTTGGAAAAAAAGGACGCAAATTTGGCGTGGATAGCTTATGTGGACAAAAATCTATGAGGGCCTAAGCGCGCCCTGCCCCAAATAGCCAAAAAAATGCCTGGCACCTGAGGGGGAAAAGGCTGGCAGCGAAGGGGTTAAAATGCACTATTTTATTCCAATTTCTTCACTTAGCTTCAGATGAACTATTTTTCCCTCCCACCAACTCCTTTCAAAGTGCACCAGCCACCACTGCCTTGGGTGGGACAGATTGTTTTCGATTGCAGTATGGCAGATTGTTTTGGATTGCAGTGTGGTAGTTTGTTTATGATTGGAGTGCAGCAGATTGCAGTGGGGTAGATTGTTTTGAATTGGAGTAGGGGAGATTGTTTTGAAGTAGAGTGGGGCAGATTGTTTTGGATCGAAGTGGGACAGATTGTTTTGGAGTGGTGCAGATTGTTTTTTATTATAGTGGGGCACATTGGAGTGAGACAGATTTGCTTGGGGTGGGTGGAGAGGATTGGAGTAGGATGAGTTAGAGTGGATTGGATTCGGGTGAGTGATTTGGACTGGAGTGAGGTGGATTAGTGTGGGTGAAGTGGTCTGGATGGGGTGGATTGTAGTGGGGAAGATTGGAGTGGGGTGGATTGAAGTGTACCGCAGGATTATGTGTTAAAGATTAATTTCAGAATTTACACATAATAAAGAAACACTGTTGATTTGCAATATTTTAAACGAGCTAATCGTCATCTTTTGAGAAGAGTGCCCACGAACAAAAGCAAAAGAAAACATGCGTGGAACGTGGGAAAAGACGATTTGGCAAAATAAAAGAAAGTTCGATTTAAATTTAAAACTTAACAGTTTTGGTTGTCCTGCTGGGCATGTTTTTGCCAGTCACAAGCCTTCTGTTTGCAGGGCACTAGAAGGTAAAAGGAAAAAATAGTACCTTGATCAGGTGGGGAGCAGCGGTCAGGCACTGATTAAGCTGAATCAATCAACGCTTGGTCGCTGCTCTACAGAGAGGAACGGAAATGATGCAAGACATGCCTTGATGAATTAGGAAACTGTAAAGAAGAGTGCCACATAAATAAAAAAATGGTGAGAGACATGCGGGCTCCAAGCCCTTTACTGAATACTACAGAGTCTATCAAGCGAGACCCTAAAAAGGTCAGTTAGTTAAAATAAACAAACATTGTTACTTCTAAATATCAATATTCCAAGGACGCCTAGATGGTCGTCAAGCAAAAAGTTCCTAGTGCATGGAGGGGCTTATGGTAGTTCTGAAGAGAGGCAAAGGACTTGGTCAGAGGGTGGCCTTGTTGGTGTGGTAGGGAAGCAATACCTCAAACATTATTACTGGGGTAGGGGAGCTTGCAATTCGGAGTAATGAAAATTATCACAAAGCAATCAAGTAATTTCACATCAAAATAACAAGCGTGCGGGCTGACAACCATGCTCTCAGCATCAACGAGCGCAGAGTGAAGTGAATTTTACCATCCTCTGTGCATTTTTATTGCGGGGCTCATTTACATTTGACTTGGCGCGCAGAACGAGTGAGAACCAGGTCAATAGAAACAAAAATCATCTATTTAAAAAGTTTAGTTTCACGTGGGCCTGTTGTGCTTACTTCTTTCAGAATAGCTTTTGAACCTCTGTCCTGTGTGTGTCTGTGACTGTCACGTGAAAGGCAGTCAGGGCATCCAGGTGGACCCCATGTCACCTGGGGCACCGCCCACCAGTGCTGGAGTTTTAAACAGCACCCGGTTGCATTTTGGGACTTGTGCCTTTTCAATGTGAGCTCAAAGACGGGAGCCTGTGAAATTCTATTGGCTAAAAAATATTAACAGCGGAATGTGAATAGGCCACACAAGACATGACGTCACTGGAAAGCTAAACAGTATGTTGGGGAGACTGGGTGCGGCAATAGGGCTGATGTCATGAATACGTGCAACTCCTCAGTTATTTTTGAATGAACTGCTCATTCATTAGATCCCACCCAAAGAAATGAGCCCACCAGTATGAACACTTGTTTCATTAGAAAATGATGGAGTCACATTGCCTATGTAGAGCAGGTGCTTATACCTTGGTTGGAAGTCATTGCTCGGAGAGTGTTGTCTTTTAAGGTGATTGCACTAGGTCCGAGCAGGTGGGAGAAGACTTGTGCAGTGACTGAGTAAGAGAGATAACCTTCAATTACCACATCACCCTCCCGACATTGTAATCATGTCCATGAAATGGTTTATCAACTCGACTTTCCACACTGAGGAGACTCAGGGTTTCGGTGCTCATGAAGTGCACAGACACTCTAAGAGCAACAGGTAGCGTGGCCGAGCGGTCTAAGGCGCTGGATTAAGGCTCCAGTCTCTTTGGAGGCGTGGGTTCAAATCCCACCGCTGCCAGAGATGGATTTTTACAGATCTTAATGACGCATCTCCCTTCTGACCCTTCAATTTGCATAAACAGTGACTCTACCAATAGGTCCCTAATTTTAAAACTCTTTTACAGTCTCCTTCTAAGTAAACTCCTAAACCGTGGACTCCAAGAAATCGGCTGATTGGCGCTGCTGTTGTTTTGCTTCATTCTGCTTAGATCACCTTCAAATGGAAGGTTTAACAAATCATTTGTTCTCCCCACGCGGTCACCCGCTCTTCTCTCTGCAAAATAAAATCGAACCTCTGTTAAATAAAGATTTAAAGTAAATTATCTATCTTCCCAAATAAAGTTGGTAAATGTGTTCTTCACAGTTATTTTAAAAATCAGGTTTAAAATAAACAACAGAGGTAGTCAGCAGGATTCAAACCCGTGCAGGGAACCCCCAAAGGATTTCAAGCCCATCACCTTAACCACTCGGCCATAACTACCAGCTCTCATTGAGCTATACCGAAACTTTATATCACAACAAAATTGTGCAAAACGGCCGTGCAGACCTATATATGACTCCATTTCGTAGGATCTCTAACTGTGTGCAAAGGGCACATTGCTATGTTTCTGTCTAAGCTTTGCTTTAGGTCTGAGGTCTTAAGAACCAAAGCAGGCTCCACGCACACTTGCCTGCACAAAAAAACAAGCATTTGCAATGCGAAAGGTCTCACATTTGTGAGAGTTAGAGCTATTGGCGTTGCAAATGACAATGTCTTTTACCTAGGTTTTGGTTTTCTTTGGGAAAATTTGATGTGTCCACGTTGTGTTTTGGGGCACTTCCTGTCGCGGGCGCTAGGCCTACCCACACAAGTGAGGTAAAAAATGTTATCGGGAGACTTGGGGAAACATAGAATAGCAAAACAAGAGTTACTGCCCCTTGTCTTTATCTACATTTTTTCCTTCCAAACATAAGACAGTGTGTAAAAAAGACGTCTATTTGAGAAATGCCCTTTAATTCGCATGCTAGTGTGGGCACCCCAGAATTCAGAGATGTGCAAATAACCACTGCTCCTTCACTCCTTATCTTGTGCCCATTTTGGAAATAGAAAGGTTTTCTTGATACCTATTTTTCACTCTATATACTTCGGCAAATTAATTGCAGTATACCCGGTATAGAATGAAAACCCACTGCAAGGTGCAGCTCATTTATTTTCTCTGGATACCTAGGGTTCTTGATGAACCTACAAGCCCTATATATCCCCGCAACCAGAAGAGTCCAGCAGGCGTAATGGTATATTGCTTTCAAAAATCTGACATTGCAGAAAAAAGTTACAGAGTAAAACGTAGAGGAAAATGGCTGTTTTTTTCTTCTCAATTTCAATATTTTTTTTTTTATTTCAGTTGATATTTTCTGTAGGAAACACTTGTAAGATCTACACAAGTTACCCATTGCTGAATTCAGAATGTTGTCTTCTTTTCAAAAATGTTTAGGTTACTGGGACCCAGCATTGGTTTCACACCCATTTCTGTCACTGACTGGAAGGAGGCTAAAAGCACACAAAATCGTAAAAATGGGGTATGTCCCAGTAAAATGCCAAAATTGTGTTGAAAAATTGGGTTTTCTGATTCAAGTCTGCCTGTCCCTGAAAGCTGGGAAGCTGGTGATTTTAGCAGTGCAAACCCTTTGTTGATGCCAATTTCAGGGACAAAAACCACAAGCCTTCTTCTCCAGCCCTTTTTTCCATTTTTTTCTATTTTAAAACAACATTTTTACTGTATTTTGGCTAATTTCTTGGTCTCCTTCAGGGGAACCCACAAAGTCTGGGTACCTCTAGAATCCCTAGGATGTTGGAAAAAAAGGACGCAAATTTGGCGTGGATAGCTTATGTGGACAAAAATCTATGAGGGCCTAAGCGCGCCCTGCCCCAAATAGCCAAAAAAATGCCTGGCACCTGAGGGGGAAAAGGCTGGCAGCGAAGGGGTTAAAATGCACTATTTTATTCCAATTTCTTCACTTAGCTTCAGATGAACTATTTTTCCCTCCCACCAACTCCTTTCAAAGTGCACCAGCCACCACTGCCTTGGGTGGGACAGATTGTTTTCGATTGCAGTATGGCAGATTGTTTTGGATTGCAGTGTGGTAGTTTGTTTTTGATTGGAGTGCAGCAGATTGCAGTGGGGTAGATTGTTTTGAATTGGAGTAGGGGAGATTGTTTTGAAGTAGAGTGGGGCAGATTGTTTTGGATCGAAGTGGGACAGATTGTTTTGGAGTGGTGCAGATTGTTTTTTATTATAGTGGGGCACATTGGAGTGAGACAGATTTGCTTGGGGTGGGTGGAGAGGATTGGAGTAGGATGAGTTAGAGTGGATTGGATTCGGGTGAGTGATTTGGACTGGAGTGAGGTGGATTAGTGTGGGTGAAGTGGTCTGGATGGGGTGGATTGTAGTGGGGAAGATTGGAGTGGGGTGGATTGAAGTGTACCGCAGGATTATGTGTTAAAGATTAATTTCAGAATTTACACATAATAAAGAAACACTGTTGATTTGCAATATTTTAAACGAGCTAATCGTCATCTTTTGAGAAGAGTGCCCACGAACAAAAGCAAAAGAAAACATGCGTGGAACGTGGGAAAAGACGATTTGGCAAAATAAAAGAAAGTTCGATTTAAATTTAAAACTTAACAGTTTTGGTTGTCCTGCTGGGCATGTTTTTGCCAGTCACAAGCCTTCTGTTTGCAGGGCACTAGAAGGTAAAAGGAAAAAATAGTACCTTGATCAGGTGGGGAGCAGCGGTCAGGCACTGATTAAGCTGAATCAATCAACGCTTGGTCGCTGCTCTACAGAGAGGAACGGAAATGATGCAAGACATGCCTTGATGAATTAGGAAACTGTAAAGAAGAGTGCCACATAAATAAAAAAATGGTGAGAGACATGCGGGCTCCAAGCCCTTTACTGAATACTACAGAGTCTATCAAGCGAGACCCTAAAAAGGTCAGTTAGTTAAAATAAACAAACATTGTTACTTCTAAATATCAATATTCCAAGGACGCCTAGATGGTGGTCAAGCAAAAAGTTCCTAGTGCATGGAGGGGCTTATGGTAGTTCTGAAGAGAGGCAAAGGACTTGGTCAGAGGGTGGCCTTGTTGGTGTGGTAGGGAAGCAATACCTCAAACATTATTACTGGGGTAGGGGAGCTTGCAATTCGGAGTAATGAAAATTATCACAAAGCAATCAAGTAATTTCACATCAAAATAACAAGCGTGCGGGCTGACAACCATGCTCTCAGCATCAACGAGCGCAGAGTGAAGTGAATTTTACCATCCTCTGTGCATTTTTATTGCGGGGCTCATTTACATTTGACTTGGCGCGCAGAACGAGTGAGAACCAGGTCAATAGAAACAAAAATCATCTATTTAAAAAGTTTAGTTTCACGTGGGCCTGTTGTCCTTACTTCTTTCAGAATAGCTTTTGAACCTCTGTCCTGTGTGTGTCTGTGACTGTCACGTGAAAAGGCAGTCAGGGCATCCAGGTGGACCCCATGTCACCTGGGGCACCGCCCACCAGTGCTGGAGTTTTAAACAGCACCCGGTTGCATTTTGGGACTTGTGCCTTTTCAATGTGAGCTCAAAGACGGGAGCCTGTGAAATTCTATTGGCTAAAAAATATTAACAGCGGAATGTGAATAGGCCACACAAGACATGACGTCACTGGAAAGCTAAACAGTATGTTGGGGAGACTGGGTGCGGCAATAGGGCTGATGTCATGAATACGTGCAACTCCTCAGTTATTTTTGAATGAACTGCTCATTCATTAGATCCCACCCAAAGAAATGAGCCCACCAGTATGAACACTTGTTTCATTAGAAAATGATGGAGTCACATTGCCTATGTAGAGCAGGTGCTTATACCTTGGTAGGAAGTCATTGCTCGGAGAGTGTTGTCTTTTAAGGTGATTGCACTAGGTCCGAGCAGGTGGGAGAAGACTTGTGCAGTGACTGAGTAAGAGAGATAACCTTCAATTACCACATCACCCTCCCGACATTGTAATCATGTCCATGAAATGGTTTATCAACTCGACTTTCCACACTGAGGAGACTCAGGGTTTCGGTGCTCATGAAGTGCACAGACACTCTAAGAGCAACAGGTAGCGTGGCCGAGCGGTCTAAGGCGCTGGATTAAGGCTCCAGTCTCTTTGGAGGCGTGGGTTCAAATCCCACCGCTGCCAGAGATGGATTTTTACAGATCTTAATGACGCATCTCCCTTCTGACCCTTCAATTTGCATAAACAGTGACTCTACCAATAGGTCCCTAATTTTAAAACTCTTTTACAGTCTCCTTCTAAGTAAACTCCTAAACCGTGGACTCCAAGAAATCGGCTGTTTGGCGCTGCTGTTGTTTTGCTTCATTCTGCTTAGATCACCTTCAAATGGAAGGTTTAACAAATCATTTGTTCTCCCCACGCGGTCACCCGCTCTTCTCTCTGCAAAATAAAATCGAACCTCTGTTAAATAAAGATTTAAAGTAAATTATCTATCTTCCCAAATAAAGTTGGTAAATGTGTTCTTCACAGTTATTTTAAAAATCAGGTTTAAAATAAACAACAGAGGTAGTCAGCAGGATTCAAACCCGTGCAGGGAACCCCCAAAGGATTTCAAGCCCATCACCTTAACCACTCAGCCATAACTACCAGCTCTCATTGAGCTATACCGAAACTTTATATCACAACAAAATTGTGCAAAACGGCCGTGCAGACCTATATATGACTCCATTTCGTAGGATCTCTAACTGTGTGCAAAGGGCACATTGCTATGTTTCTGTCTAAGCTTTGCTTTAGGTCTGAGGTCTTAAGAACCAAAGCAGGCTCCACGCACACTTGCCTGCACAAAAAAACAAGCATTTGCAATGCGAAAGGTCTCACATTTGTGAGAGTTAGAGCTATTGGCGTTGCAAATGACAATGTCTTTTACCTAGGTTTTGGTTTTCTTTGGGAAAATTTGATGTGTCCACGTTGTGTTTTGGAGCACTTCCTGTCGCGGGCGCTAGGCCTACCCACACAAGTTTGGTAAAAAATGTTATCGGGAGACTTGGGGAAACATAGAATAGCAAAACAAGAGTTACTGCCCCTTGTCTTTATCTACATTTTTTCCTTCCAAATATAAGACAGTGTGTAAAAAAGACGTCTATTTGAGAAATGCCCTTTAATTCGCATGCTAGGGTGGGCACCACAGAATTCAGAGATGTGCAAATAACCACTGCTCCTTCACTCCTTATCTTGTGCCCATTTTGGAAATAGAAAGGTTTTCTTGATACCTATTTTTCACTCTATATACTTCGGCAAATTAATTGCAGTATACCCGGTATAGAATGAAAACCCACTGCAAGGTGCAGCTCATTTATTTTCTCTGGATACCTAGGGTTCTTGATGAACCTACAAGCCCTATATATCCCCGCAACCAGAAGAGTCCAGCAGGCGTAATGGTATATTGCTTTCAAAAATCTGACATTGCAGAAAAAAGTTACAGAGTAAAACGTAGAGGAAAATGGCTGTTTTTTTCTTCTCAATGTCAATATTTTTTTTTTTATTTCAGTTGATATTTTCTGTAGGAAACACTTGTAAGATCTACACAAGTTACCCATTGCTGAATTCAGAATGTTGTCTTCTTTTCAAAAATGTTTAGGTTACTGGGACCCAGCATTGGTTTCACACCCATTTCTGTCACTGACTGGAAGGAGGCTAAAAGCACACAAAATCGTAAAAATGGGGTATGTCCCAGTAAAATGCCAAAATTGTGTTGAAAAATTGGGTTTTCTGATTCAAGTCTGCCTGTCCCTGAAAGCTGGGAAGCTGGTGATTTTAGCAGTGCAAACCCTTTGTTGATGCCAATTTCAGGGACAAAAACCACAAGCCTTCTTCTCCAGCCCTTTTTTCCATTTTTTTCTTTTTTAAAACAACATTTTTACTGTATTTTGGCTAATTTCTTGGTCTCCTTCAGGGGAACCCACAAAGTCTGGGTACCTCTAGAATCCCTAGGATGTTGGAAAAAAAGGACGCAAATTTGGCGTGGATAGCTTATGTGGACAAAAATCTATGAGGGCCTAAGCGCGCCCTGCCCCAAATAGCCAAAAACATGCCTGGCACCTGAGGGGGAAAAGGCTGGCAGCGAAGGGGTTAAAATGCACTATTTTATTCCAATTTCTTCACTTAGCTTCAGATGAACTATTTTTCCCTCCCACCAACTCCTTTCAAAGTGCACCAGCCACCACTGCCTTGGGTGGGACAGATTGTTTTCGATTGCAGTATGGCAGATTGTTTTGGATTGCAGTGTGGTAGTTTGTTTTTGATTGGAGTGCAGCAGATTGCAGTGGGGTAGATTGTTTTGAATTGGAGTAGGAGAGATTGTTTTGAAGTAGAGTGGGGCAGATTGTTTTGGATCGAAGTGGGACAGATTGTTTTGGAGTGGTGCAGATTGTTTTTTATTATAGTGGGGCACATTGGAGTGAGACAGATTTGCTTGGGGTGGGTGGAGAGGATTGGAGTAGGATGAGTTAGAGTGGATTGAATTCGGGTGAGTGATTTGGACTGGAGTGAGGTGGATTAGTGTGGGTGAAGTGGTCTGGATGGGGTGGATTGTAGTGGGGAAGATTGGAGTGGGGTGGATTGAAGTGTACCGCAGGATTATGTGTTAAAGATTAATTTCAGAATTTACACATAATAAAGAAACACTGTTGATTTGCAATATTTTAAACGAGCTAATCGTCATCTTTTGAGAAGAGTGCCCACGAACAAAAGCAAAAGAAAACATGCGTGGAACGTGGGAAAAGACGATTTGGCAAAATAAAAGAAAGTTCGATTTAAATTTAAAACTTAACAGTTTTGGTTGTCCTGCTGGGCATGTTTTTGCCAGTCACAAGCCTTCTGTTTGCAGGGCACTAGAAGGTAAAAGGAAAAAATAGTACCTTGATCAGGTGGGGAGCAGCGGTCATTCACTGATTAAGCTGAATCAATCAACGCTTGGTCGCTGCTCTACAGAGAGGAACGGAAATGATGCAAGACATGCCTTGATGAATTAGGAAACTGTAAAGAAGAGTGCCACATAAATAAAAAAATGGTGAGAGACATGCGGGCTCCAAGCCCTTTACTGAATACTACAGAGTCTATCAAGCGAGACCCTAAAAAGGTCAGTTAGTTAAAATAAACAAACATTGTTACTTCTAAATATCAATATTCCAAGGACGCCTAGATGGTCGTCAAGCAAAAAGTTCCTAGTGCATGGAGGGGCTTATGGTAGTTCTGAAGAGAGGCAAAGGACTTGGTCAGAGGGTGGCCTTGTTGGTGTGGTAGGGAAGCAATACCTCAAACATTATTACTGGGGTAGGGGAGCTTGCAATTCGGAGTAATGAAAATTATCACAAAGCAATCAAGTAATTTCACATCAAAATAACAAGCGTGCGGGCTGACAACCATGCTCTCAGTATCAACGAGCGCAGAGTGAAGTGAATTTTACCATCCTCTGTGCATTTTTATTGCGGGGCTCATTTACATTTGACTTGGCGCGCACCTCTGTCCTGTGTGTGTCTGTGACTGTCACGTGAAAAGGCAGTCAGGGCATCCAGGTGGGCCCCATGTCACCTGGGGCACCGCCCACCAGTGCTGGAGTTTTAAACAGCACCCGGTTGCATTTTGGGACTTGTGCCTTTTCAATGTGAGCTCAAAGACGGGAGCCTGTGAAATTCTATTGGCTAAAAAATATTAACAGCGGAATGTGAATAGGCCACACAAGACATGACGTCACTGGAAAGCTAAACAGTATGTTGGGGAGACTGGGTGCGGCAATAGGGCTGATGTCATGAATACGTGCAACTCCTCAGTTATTTTTGAATGAACTGCTCATTCATTAGATCCCACCCAAAGAAATGAGCCCACCAGTATGAACACTTGTTTCATTAGAAAATGATGGAGTCACATTGCCTATGTAGAGCAGGTGCTTATACCTTGGTTGGAAGTCATTGCTCGGAGAGTGTTGTCTTTTAAGGTGATTGCACTAGGTCCGAGCAGGTGGGAGAAGACTTGTGCAGTGACTGAGTAAGAGAGATAACCTTCAATTACCACATCACCCTCCCGACATTGTAATCATGTCCATGAAATGGTTTATCAACTCGACTTTCCACACTAAGTGAGGAGACTCAGGGTTACGGTGCTCATGAAGTGCACAGACACACTGAGAGCAACAGGTAGCGTGGCCGAGCGGTCTAAGGCGCTGGATTAAGGCTCCAGTCTCTTTGGAGGCGTGGGTTCAAATCCCACCGGTGCCAGAGATGGATTTTTACAGATCTTAATGACGCATCTCCCTTCTGACCCTTCAATTTGCATAAACAGTGACTCTACCAATAGGTCCCTAATTTTAAAACTCTTTTTCAGTCTCCTTCTAAGTAAACTCCTAAACCGTGGACTCCAAGAAATCGGCTGATTGGCGCTGCTGTTGTTTTGCTTCATTCTGCTTAGATCACCTTCAAATGGAAGGTTTAACAAATAATTTGTTCTCCCCACGCGGTCACCCGCTCTTCTCTCTGCAAAATAAAATCGAACCTCTGTTAAATAAAGATTTAAAGTAAATTATCTATCTTCCCAAATAAAGTTGGTAAATGTGTTCTTCACAGTTATTTTAAAAATCAGGTTTGAAATAAACAACAGAGGTAGTCAGCAGGATTCAAACCCGTGCAGGGAACCCCCAAAGGATTTCAAGCCCATCACCTTAACCACTCGGCCATAACTACCAGCTCTCATTGAGCTCTACCGAAACTTTATATCACAACAAAATTGTGCAAAATGGCCGTGCAGACCTATATATGACTCCATTTAGTAGGATCTCTAACTGTGTGCAAAGGGCACATTGCTATGTTTCTGTCTAAGCTTTGCTTTAGGTCTGAGGTCTTAAGAACCAAAGCAGGCTCCACGCACACTTGCCTGCACAAAAAAACAAGCATTTGCAATGCGAAAGGTCTCACATTTGTGAGAGTTAGAGCTATTGGCGTTGCAAATGACAATGTCTTTTACCTAGGTTTTGGTTTTCTTTGGGAAAATTTGATGTGTCCACGTTGTGTTTTGGGGCACTTCCTGTCGCGGGCGCTAGGCCTACCCACACAAGTGAGGTAAAAAATGTTATCGGGAGACTTGGGGAAACATAGAATAGCAAAACAAGAGTTACTGCCCCTTGTCTTTATCTACATTTTTTCCTTCCAAATATAAGACAGTGTGTAAAAAAGACGTCTATTTGAGAAATGCCCTTTAATTCGCATGCTAGTGTGGGCACCCCAGAATTCAGAGATGTGCAAATAACCACTGCTCCTTCACTCCTTATCTTGTGCCCATTTTGGAAATAGAAAGGTTTTCTTGATACCTATTTTTCACTCTATATACTTCGGCAAATTAATTGCAGTATACCCGGTATAGAATGAAAACCCACTGCAAGGTGCAGCTCATTTATTTTCTCTGGATACCTAGGGTTCTTGATGAACCTACAAGCCCTATATATCCCCGCAACCAGAAGAGTCCAGCAGGCGTAATGGTATATTGCTTTCAAAAATCTGACATTGCAGAAAAAAGTTACAGAGTAAAACGTAGAGGAAAATGGCTGTTTTTTTCTTCTCAATTTCAATATTTTTTTTTTATTTCAGTTGTTATTTTCTGTAGGAAACACTTGTAAGATCTACACAAGTTACCCATTGCTGAATTCAGAATGTTGTCTTCTTTTCAAAAATGTTTAGGTTACTGGGACCCAGCATTGGTTTCACACCCTTTTCAGTCAATGACTGGAAGGAGGCTAAAAGCACACAAAATCGTAAAAATGGGGTATGTCCCAGTAAAATGCCAAAATTGTGTTGAAAAATTGGGTTTTCTGATTCAAGTCTGCCTGTCCCTGAAAGCTGGGAAGCTGGTGATTTTAGCAGTGCAAACCCTTTGTTGATGCCAATTTCAGGGACAAAAACCACAAGCCTTCTTCTCCAGCCCTTTTTTCCATTTTTTTCTTTTTTAAAACAACATTTTTACTGTATTTTGGCTAATTTCTTGGTCTCCTTCAGGGGAACCCACAAAGTCTGGGTACCTCTAGAATCCCTAGGATGTTGGAAAAAAAGGACGCAAATTTGGCGTGGATAGCTTATGTGGACAAAAATCTATGAGGGCCTAAGCGCGCCCTGCCCCAAATAGCCAAAAAAATGCCTGGCACCTGAGGGGGAAAAGGCTGGCAGCGAAGGGGTTAAAATGCACTATTTTATTCCAATTTCTTCACTTAGCTTCAGATGAACTATTTTTCCCTCCCACCAACTCCTTTCAAAGTGCACCAGCCACCACTGCCTTGGGTGGGACAGATTGTTTTCGATTGCAGTATGGCAGATTGTTTTGGATTGCAGTGTGGTAGTTTGTTTTTGATTGGAGTGCAGCAGATTGCAGTGGGGTAGATTGTTTTGAATTGGAGTAGGGGAGATTGTTTTGAAGTGGAGTCGGGCAGATTGGAGTGGGGCAGATTGTTTTGGATCGAAGTGGGACAGATTGTTTTGGAGTGGTGCAGATTGTTTTTTATTATAGTGGGGCACATTGGAGTGAGACAGATTTGCTTGGGGTGGGTGGAGAGGATTGGAGTAGGATGAGTTAGAGTGGATTGGATTCGGGTGAGTGATTTGGACTGGAGTGAGGTGGATTAGTGTGGGTGAAGTGGTCTGGATGGGGTGGATTGTAGTGGGGAAGATTGGAGTGGGGTGGATTGAAGTGTACCGCAGGATTATGTGTTAAAGATTAATTTCAGAATTTACACATAATAAAGAAACACTGTTGATTTGCAATATTTTAAACGAGCTAATCGTCATCTTTTGAGAAGAGTGCCCACGAACAAAAGCAAAAGAAAACATGCGTGGAACGTGGGAAAAGACGATTTGGCAAAATAAAAGAAAGTTCGATTTAAATTTAAAACTTAACAGTTTTGGTTGTCCTGCTGGGCATGTTTTTGCCAGTCACAAGCCTTCTGTTTGCAGGGCACTAGAAGGTAAAAGGAAAAAATAGTACCTTGATCAGGTGGGGAGCAGCGGTCAGGCACTGATTAAGCTGAATCAATCAACGCTTGGTCGCTGCTCTACAGAGAGGAACGGAAATGATGCAAGACATGCCTTGATGAATTAGGAAACTGTAAAGAAGAGTGCCACATAAATAAAAAAATGGTGAGAGACATGCGGGCTCCAAGCCCTTTACTGAATACTACAGAGTCTATCAAGCGAGACCCTAAAAAGGTCAGTTAGTTAAAATAAACAAACATTGTTACTTCTAAATATCAATATTCCAAGGACGCCTAGATGGTCGTCAAGCAAAAAGTTCCTAGTGCATGGAGGGGCTTATGGTAGTTCTGAAGAGAGGCAAAGGACTTGGTCAGAGGGTGGCCTTGTTGGTGTGGTAGGGAAGCAATACCTCAAACATTATTACTGGGGTAGGGGAGCTTGCAATTCGAAGTAATGAAAATTATCACAAAGCAATCAAGTAATTTCACATCAAAATAACAAGCGTGCGGGCTGACAACCATGCTCTCAGCATCAACGAGCGCAGAGTGAAGTGAATTTTACCATCCTCTGTGCATTTTTATTGCGGGGCTCATTTACATTTGACTTGGCGCGCAGAACGAGTGAGAACCAGGTCAATAGAAACAAAAATCATCTATTTAAAAAGTTTAGTTTCACGTGGGCCTGTTGTCCTTACTTCTTTCAGAATAGCTTTTGAACCTCTGTCCTGTGTGTGTCTGTGACTGTCACGTGAAAAGGCAGTCAGGGCATCCAGGTGGACCCCATGTCACCTGGGGCACCGCCCACCAGTGCTGGAGTTTTAAACAGCACCCGGTTGCATTTTGGGACTTGTGCCTTTTCAATGTGAGCTCAAAGACGGGAGCCTGTGAAATTCTATTGGCTAAAAAATATTAACAGCGGAATGTGAATAGGCCACACAAGACATGACGTCACTGGAAAGCTAAACAGTATGTTGGGGAGACTGGGTGCGGCAATAGGGCTGATGTCATGAATACGTGCAACTCCTCAGTTATTTTTGAATGAACTGCTCATTCATTAGATCCCACCCAAAGAAATGACCCCACCAGTATGAACACTTGTTTCATTAGAAAATGATGGAGTCACATTGCCTATGTAGAGCAGGTGCTTATACCTTGGTTGGAAGTCATTGCTCGGAGAGTGTTGTCTTTTAAGGTGATTGCACTAGGTCCGAGCAGGTGGGAGAAGACTTGTGCAGTGACTGAGTAAGAGAGATAACCTTCAATTACCACATCACCCTCCCGACATTGTAATCATGTCCATGAAATGGTTTATCAACTCGACTTTCCACACTGAGGAGACTCAGGGTTTCGGTGCTCATGAAGTGCACAGACACTCTAAGAGCAACAGGTAGCGTGGCCGAGCGGTCTAAGGCGCTGGATTAAGGCTCCAGTCTCTTTGGAGGCTTGGGTTCAAATCCCACCGCTGCCAGAGATGGATTTTTACAGATCTTAATGACGCATCTCCCTTCTGACCCTTCAATTTGCATAAACAGTGACTCTACCAATAGGTCCCTAATTTTAAAACTCTTTTACAGTCTCCTTCTAAGTAAACTCCTAAACCGTGGACTCCAAGAAATCGGCTGATTGGCGCTGCTGTTGTTTTGCTTCATTCTGCTTAGATCACCTTCAAATGGAAGGTTTAACAAATCATTTGTTCTCCCCACGCGGTCACCCGCTCTTCTCTCTGCAAAATAAAATCGAACCTCTGTTAAATAAAGATTTAAAGTAAATTATCTATCTTCCCAAATAAAGTTGGTAAATGTGTTCTTCACAGTTATTTTAAAAATCAGGTTTAAAATAAACAACAGAGGTAGTCAGCAGGATTCAAACCCGTGCAGGGAACCCCCAAAGGATTTCAAGCCCATCACCTTAACCACTCGGCCATAACTACCAGCTCTCATTGAGCTATACCGAAACTTTATATCACAACAAAATTGTGC
The DNA here is from genome assembly GCF_031143425.1 of Pleurodeles waltl. Lineage (NCBI taxonomy): Eukaryota > Metazoa > Chordata > Amphibia > Caudata > Salamandridae > Pleurodeles > Pleurodeles waltl. The sequence continues at coordinate 125,857,109 of NC_090451.1, forward strand.
AAAACGGCCGTGCAGACCTATATATGACTCCATTTCGTAGGATCTCTAACTGTGTGCAAAGGGCACATTGCTATGTTTCTGTCTAAGCTTTGCTTTAGGTCTGAGGTCTTAAGAACCAAAGCAGGCTCCACGCACACTTGCCTGCACAAAAAAACAAGCATTTGCAATGCGAAAGGTCTCACATTTGTGAGAGTTAGAGCTATTGGCGTTGCAAATGACAATGTCTTTTACCTAGGTTTTGGTTTTCTTTGGGAAAATTTGATGTGTCCACGTTGTGTTTTGGGGCACTTCCTGTCGCGGGCGCTAGGCCTACCCACACAAGTGAGGTAAAAAATGTTATCGGGAGACTTGGGGAAACATAGAATAGCAAAACAAGAGTTACTGCCCCTTGTCTTTATCTACATTTTTTCCTTCCAAATATAAGACAGTGTGTAAAAAAGACGTCTATTTGAGAAATGCCCTTTAATTCGCATGCTAGTGTGGGCACCCCAGAATTCAGAGATGTGCAAATAACCACTGCTCCTTCACTCCTTATCTTGTGCCCATTTTGGAAATAGAAAGGTTTTCTTGATACCTATTTTTCACTCTATATACTTCGGCAAATTAATTGCAGTATACCCGGTATAGAATGAAAACCCACTGCAAGGTGCAGCTCATTTATTTTCTCTGGATACCTAGGGTTCTTGATGAACCTACAAGCCCTATATATCCCCGCAACCAGAAGAGTCCAGCAGGCGTAATGGTATATTGCTTTCAAAAATCTGACATTGCAGAAAAAAGTTACAGAGTAAAACGTAGAGGAAAATGGCTGTTTTTTTCTTCTCAATTTCAATATTTTTTTTTTTATTTCAGTTGATATTTTCTGTAGGAAACACTTGTAAGATCTACACAAGTTACCCATTGCTGAATTCAGAATGTTGTCTTCTTTTCAAAAATGTTTAGGTTACTGGGACCCAGCATTGGTTTCACACCCATTTCTGTCACTGACTGGAAGGAGGCTAAAAGCACACAAAATCGTAAAAATGGGGTATGTCCCAGTAAAATGCCAAAATTGTGTTGAAAAATTGGGTTTTCTGATTCAAGTCTGCCTGTCCCTGAAAGCTGGGAAGCTGGTGATTTTAGCAGTGCAAACCCTTTGTTGATGCCAATTTCAGGGACAAAAACCACAAGCCTTCTTCTCCAGCCCTTTTTTCCATTTTTTTCTTTTTTAAAACAACATTTTTACTGTATTTTGGCTAATTTCTTGGTCTCCTTCAGGGGAACCCACAAAGTCTGGGTACCTCTAGAATCCCTAGGATGTTGGAAAAAAAGGACGCAAATTTGGCGTGGATAGCTTATGTGGACAAAAATCTATGAGGGCCTAAGCGCGCCCTGCCCCAAATAGCCAAAAAAATGCCTGGCACCTGAGGGGGAAAAGGCTGGCAGCGAAGGGGTTAAAATGCACTATTTTATTCCAATTTCTTCACTTAGCTTCAGATGAACTATTTTTCCCTCCCACCAACTCCTTTCAAAGTGCACCAGCCACCACTGCCTTGGGTGGGACAGATTGTTTTCGATTGCAGTATGGCAGATTGTTTTGGATTGCAGTGTGGTAGTTTGTTTATGATTGGAGTGCAGCAGATTGCAGTGGGGTAGATTGTTTTGAATTGGAGTAGGGGAGATTGTTTTGAAGTAGAGTGGGGCAGATTGTTTTGGATCGAAGTGGGACAGATTGTTTTGGAGTGGTGCAGATTGTTTTTTATTATAGTGGGGCACATTGGAGTGAGACAGATTTGCTTGGGGTGGGTGGAGAGGATTGGAGTAGGATGAGTTAGAGTGGATTGGATTCGGGTGAGTGATTTGGACTGGAGTGAGGTGGATTAGTGTGGGTGAAGTGGTCTGGATGGGGTGGATTGTAGTGGGGAAGATTGGAGTGGGGTGGATTGAAGTGTACCGCAGGATTATGTGTTAAAGATTAATTTCAGAATTTACACATAATAAAGAAACACTGTTGATTTGCAATATTTTAAACGAGCTAATCGTCATCTTTTGAGAAGAGTGCCCACGAACAAAAGCAAAAGAAAACATGCGTGGAACGTGGGAAAAGACGATTTGGCAAAATAAAAGAAAGTTCGATTTAAATTTAAAACTTAACAGTTTTGGTTGTCCTGCTGGGCATGTTTTTGCCAGTCACAAGCCTTCTGTTTGCAGGGCACTAGAAGGTAAAAGGAAAAAATAGTACCTTGATCAGGTGGGGAGCAGCGGTCAGGCACTGATTAAGCTGAATCAATCAACGCTTGGTCGCTGCTCTACAGAGAGGAACGGAAATGATGCAAGACATGCCTTGATGAATTAGGAAACTGTAAAGAAGAGTGCCACATAAATAAAAAAATGGTGAGAGACATGCGGGCTCCAAGCCCTTTACTGAATGCTACAGAGTCTATCAAGCGAGACCCTAAAAAGGTCAGTTAGTTAAAATAAACAAACATTGTTACTTCTAAATATCAATATTCCAAGGACGCCTAGATGGTCGTCAAGCAAAAAGTTCCTAGTGCATGGAGGGGCTTATGGTAGTTCTGAAGAGAGGCAAAGGACTTGGTCAGAGGGTGGCCTTGTTGGTGTGGTAGGGAAGCAATACCTCAAACGTTATTACTGGGGTAGGGGAGCTTGCAATTCGGAGTAATGAAAATTATCACAAAGCAATCAAGTAATTCCACATCAAAATAACAAGCGTGCGGGCTGACAACCATGCTCTCAGCATCAACGAGCGCAGAGTGAAGTGAATTTTACCATCCTCTGTGCATTTTTATTGCGGGGCTCATTTACATTTGACTTGGCGCGCAGAACGAATGAGAACCAGGTCAATAGAAACAAAAATCATCTATTTAAAAAGTTTAGTTTCACGTGGGCCTGTTGTGCTTACTTCTTTCAGAATAGCTTTTGAACCTCTGTCCTGTGTGTGTCTGTGACTGTCACGTGAAAGGCAGTCAGAGCATCCAGGTGGGCCCCATGTCACCTGGGGCACCGCCCACCAGTGCTGGAGTTTTAAACAGCACCCGGTTGCATTTTGGGACTTGTGCCTTTTCAATGTGAGCTCAAAGACGGGAGCCTGTGAAATTCTATTGGCTAAAAAATATTAACAGCGGAATGTGAATAGGCCACACAAGACATGACGTCACTGGAAAGCTAAACAGTATGTTGGGGAGACTGGGTGCGGCAATAGGGCTGATGTCATGAATACGTGCAACTCCTCAGTTATTTTTGAATGAACTGCTCATTCATTAGATCCCACCCAAAGAAATGAGCCCACCAGTATGAACACTTGTTTCATTAGAAAATGATGGAGTCACATTGCCTATGTAGAGCAGGTGCTTATACCTTGGTTGGAAGTCATTGCTCGGAGAGTGTTGTCTTTTAAGGTGATTGCACTAGGTCCGAGCAGGTGGGAGAAGACTTGTGCAGTGACTGAGTAAGAGAGATAACCTTCAATTACCACATCACCCTCCCGACATTGTAATCATGTCCATGAAATGGTTTATCAACTCGACTTTCCACACTCAGTGAGGAGGCTCAGGGTTGCGGTGCTCATCAAGTGCACAGACACACTGAGAGCAGCAGGTAGCGTGGCCGAGCGGTCTAAGGCGCTGGATTAAGGCTCCAGTCTCTTTGGAGGCGTGGGTTCAAATCCCACCGCTGCCAGAGATGGATTTTTACAGATCTTAATGACGCATCTCCCTTCTGACCCTTCAATTTGCTTAAACAGTGACTCTACCAATAGGTCCCTAATTTTAAAACTCTTTTACAGTCTCCTTCTAAGTAAACTCCTAAACCGTGGACTCCAAGAAATCGGCTGATTGGCGCTGCTGTTGTTTTGCTTCATTCTGCTTAGATCACCTACCGATGGAAGGTTTAACAAATCATTTGTTCTCCCCACGCGGTCACCCGCTCTTCTCTCTGCAAAATAAAATCGAACCTCTGTTAAATAAAGATTTAAAGTAAATTATCTATCTTCCCAAATAAAGTTGGTAAATGTGTTCTTCACAGTTATTTTAAAAATCAGGTTTAAAATAAACAACAGAGGAAGTCAGCAGGATTCAAACCCGTGCAGGGAACCCCCAAAGGATTTCAAGCCCATCACCTTAACCACTCGGCCATAACTACCAACTCTCATTGAGCTCTACCGAAACTTTATATCACAACAAAATTGTGCAAAATGGCCGTGCAGACCTATATATGACTCCATTTAGTAGGATCTCTAACTGTGTGCAAAGGGCACATTGCTATGTTTCTGTCTAAGCTTTGCTTTAGGTCTGAGGTCTTAAGAACCAAAGCAGGCTCCATGCACACTTGCCTGCACAAAAAAACAAGCATTTGCAATGCGAAAGGTCTCACATTTGTGAGAGTTAGAGCTATTGGCGTTGCAAATGACAATGTCTTTTACCTAGGTTTTGGTTTTCTTTGGGAAAATTTGATGTGTCCACGTTGTGTTTTGGGGCACTTCCTGTCGCGGGCGCTAGGCCTACCCACACAAGTGAGGTAAAAAATGTTATCGGGAGACTTGGGGAAACATAGAATAGCAAAACAAGAGTTACTGCCCCTTGTCTTTATCTACATTTTTTCCTTCCAAATATAAGACAGTGTGTAAAAAAGACGTCTATTTGAGAAATGCCCTTTAATTCGCATGCTAGTGTGGGCACCCCAGAATTCAGAGATGTGCAAATAACCACTGCTCCTTCACTCCTTATCTTGTGCCCATTTTGGAAATAGAAAGGTTTTCTTGATACCTATTTTTCACTCTATATACTTCGGCAAATTAATTGCAGTATACCCGGTATAGAATGAAAACCCACTGCAAGGTGCAGCTCATTTATTTTCTCTGGATACCTAGGGTTCTTGATGAACCTACAAGCCCTATATATCCCCGCAACCAGAAGAGTCCAGCAGGCGTAATGGTATATTGCTTTCAAAAATCTGACATTGCAGAAAAAAGTTACAGAGTAAAACGTAGAGGAAAATGGCTGTTTTTTTCTTCTCAATTTCAATATTTTTTTTTTATTTCAGTTGTTATTTTCTGTAGGAAACACTTGTAAGATCTACACAAGTTACCCATTGCTGAATTCAGAATGTTGTCTTCTTTTCAAAAATGTTTAGGTTACTGGGACCCAGCATTGGTTTCACACCCATTTCTGTCACTGACTGGAAGGAGGCTAAAAGCACACAAAATCGTAAAAATGGGGTATGTCCCAGTAAAATGCCAAAATTGTGTTGAAAAATTGGGTTTTCTGATTCAAGTCTGCCTGTCCCTGAAAGCTGGGAAGCTGGTGATTTTAGCAGTGCAAACCCTTTGTTGATGCCAATTTCAGGGACAAAAACCACAAGCCTTCTTCTCCAGCCCTTTTTTCCATTTTTTCTTTTTTAAAACAAAATTTTTACTGTATTTTGGCTAATTTCTTGGTCTCCTTCAGGGGAACCCACAAAGTCTGGGTACCTCTAGAATCCCTAGGATGTTGGAAAAAAGGACGCAAATTTGGCATGGATAGCTTATGTGGACAAAAATCTATGAGGGCCTAAGCGCGCCCTGCCCCAAATAGCCAAAAAAATGCCTGGCACCTGAGGGGGAAAAGGCTGGCAGCGAAGGGGTTAAAATGCACTATTTTATTCCAATTTCTTCACTTAGCTTCAGATGAACTATTTTTCCCTCCCACCAACTCCTTCCAAAGTGCACCAGCCACCACTGCCTTGGGTGGGACAGATTGTTTTCGATTGCAGTATGGCAGATTGTTTTGGATTGCAGTGTGGTAGTTTGTTTTTGATTGGAGTGCAGCAGATTGCAGTGGGGTAGATTGTTTTGAATTGGAGTAGGGGAGATTGTTTTGAAGTGGAGTGGGGCAGATTGTTTTGGATCGAAGTGGGACAGGTTGTTTTGGAGTGGTGCAGATTGTTTTTTATTATAGTGGGGCACATTGGAGTGAGACAGATTTGCTTGGGGTGGGTGGAGAGGATTGGAGTAGGATGAGTTAGAGTGGATTGGATTCGGGTGAGTGATTTGGACTGGAGTGAGGTGGATTAGTGTGGGTGAAGTGGTCTGGATGGGGTGGATTGTAGTGGGGAAGATTGGAGTGGGGTGGATTGAAGTGTACCGCAGGATTATGTGTTAAAGATTAATTTCAGAATTTACACATAATAAAGAAACACTGTTGATTTGCAATATTTTAAACGAGCTAATCGTCATCTTTTGAGAAGAGTGCCCACGAACAAAAGCAAAAGAAAACATGCGTGGAACGTGGGAAAAGACGATTTGGCAAAATAAAAGAAAGTTCGATTTAAATTTAAAACTTAACAGTTTTGGTTGTCCTGCTGGGCATGTTTTTGCCAGTCACAAGCCTTCTGTTTGCAGGGCACTAGAAGGTAAAAGGAAAAAATAGTACCTTGATCAGGTGGGGAGCAGCGGTCAGGCACTGATTAAGCTGAATCAATCAACGCTTGGTCGCTGCTCTACAGAGAGGAACGGAAATGATGCAAGACATGCCTTGATGAATTAGGAAACTGTAAAGAAGAGTGCCACATAAATAAAAAAATGGTGAGAGACATGCGGGCTCCAAGCCCTTTACTGAATACTACAGAGTCTATCAAGCGAGACCCTAAAAAGGTCAGTTAGTTAAAATAAACAAACATTGTTACTTCTAAATATCAATATTCCAAGGACGCCTAGATGGTCGTCAAGCAAAAAGTTCCTAGTGCATGGAGGGGCTTATGGTAGTTCTGAAGAGAGGCAAAGGACTTGGTCAGAGGGTGGCCTTGTTGGTGTGGTAGGGAAGCAATACCTCAAACATTATTACTGGGGTAGGGGAGCTTGCAATTCGGAGTAATTAAAATTATCACAAAGCAATCAAGTAATTCCACATCAAAATAACAAGCGTGCGGGCTGACAACCATGCTCTCAGCATCAACGAGCGCAGAGTGAAGTGAATTTTACCATCCTCTGTGCATTTTTATTGCGGGGCTCATTTACATTTAACTTGGCGCGCAGAACGAGTGAGAACCAGGTCAATAGAAACAAAAATCATCTATTTAAAAAGTTTAGTTTCACGTGGGCCTGTTGTGCTTACTTCTTTCAGAATAGCTTTTGAACCTCTGTCCTGTGTGTGTCTGTGACTGTCACGTGAAAAGGCAGTCAGGGCATCCAGGTGGACCCCATGTCACCTGGGGCACCGCCCACCAGTGCTGGAGTTTTAAACAGCACCCGGTTGCATTTTGGGACTTGTGCCTTTTCAATGTGAGCTCAAAGACGGGAGCCTGTGAAATTCTATTGGCTAAAAAATATTAACAGCGGAATGTGAATAGGCCACACAAGACATGACGTCACTGGAAAGCTAAACAGTATGTTGGGGAGACTGGGTGCGGCAATAGGGCTGATGTCATGAATACGTGCAACTCCTCAGTTATTTTTGAATGAACTGCTCATTCATTAGATCCCACCCAAAGAAATGAGCCCACCAGTATGAACACTTGTTTCATTAGAAAATGATGGAGTCACATTGCCTATGTAGAGCAGGTGCTTATACCTTGGTTGGAAGTCATTGCTCGGAGAGTGTTGTCTTTTAAGGTGATTGCACTAGGTCCGAGCAGGTGGGAGAAGACTTGTGCAGTGACTGAGTAAGAGAGATAACCTTCAATTACCACATCACCCTCCCGACATTGTAATCATGTCCATGAAATGGTTTATCAACTCGACTTTCCACACCAAGTGAGGAGACTCAGGGTTACGGTGCTCATGAAGTGCACAGACACACTGAGAGCAACAGGTAGCGTGGCCGAGCGGTCTAAGGCGCTGGATTAAGGCTCCAGTCTCTTTGGAGGCGTGGGTTCAAATCCCACCGCTGCCAGAGATGGATTTTTACAGATCTTAATGACGCATCTCCCTTCTGACCCTTCAATTTGCATAAACAGTGACTCTACCAATAGGTCCCTAATTTTAAAACTCTTTTACAGTCTCCTTCTAAGTAAACTCCTAAACCGTGGACTCCAAGAAATCGGCTGATTGGCGCTGCTGTTGTTTTGCTTCATTCTGCTTAGATCACCTTCAAATGGAAGGTTTAACAAATAATTTGTTCTCCCCACGCGGTCACCCGCTCTTCTCTCTGCAAAATAAAATCGAACCTCTGTTAAATAAAGATTTAAAGTAAATTATCTATCTTCCCAAATAAAGTTGGTAAATGTGTTCTTCACAGTTATTTTAAAAATCAGGTTTAAAATAAACAACAGAGGTAGTCAGCAGGATTCAAACCCGTGCAGGGAACCCCCAAAGGATTTCAAGCCCATCACCTTAACCACTCGGCCATAACTACCAGCTCTCATTGAGCTCTACCGAAACTTTATATCACAACAAAATTGTGCAAAATGGCCGTGCAGCCCTATATATGACTCCATTTAGTAGGATCTCTAACTGTGTGCAAAGGGCACATTGCTATGTTTCTGTCTAAGCTTTGCTTTAGGTCTGAGGTCTTAAGAACCAAAGCAGGCTCCACGCACACTTGCCTGCACAAAAAAACAAGCATTTGCAATGCGAAAGGTCTCACATTTGTGAGAGTTAGAGCTATTGGCGTTGCAAATGACAATGTCTTTTACCTAGGTTTTGGTTTTCTTTGGGAAAATTTGATGTGTCCACGTTGTGTTTTGGGGCACTTCCTGTCGCGGGCGCTAGGCCTACCCACACAAGTGAGGTAAAAAATGTTATTGGGAGACTTGGGGAAACATAGAATAGCAAAACAAGAGTTACTGCCCCTTGTCTTTATCTACATTTTTTCCTTCCAAATATAAGACAGTGTGTAAAAAAGACGTCTATTTGAGAAATGCCCTTTAATTTGCATGCTAGTGTGGGCACCCCAGAATTCAGAGATGTGCAAATAACCACTGCTCCTTCACTCCTTATCTTGTGCCCATTTTGGAAATAGAAAGGTTTTCTTGATACCTATTTTTCACTCTATATACTTCGGCAAATTAATTGCAGTATACCCGGTATAGAATGAAAACCCACTGCAAGGTGCAGCTCATTTATTTTCTCTGGATACCTAGGGTTCTTGATGAACCTACAAGCCCTATATATCCCCGCAACCAGAAGAGTCCAGCAGGCGTAATGGTATATTGCTTTCAAAAATCTGACATTGCAGAAAAAAGTTACAGAGTAAAACGTAGAGGAAAATGGCTGTTTTTTTCTTCTCAATTTCAATATTTTTTTTTTATTTCAGTTGTTATTTTCTGTAGGAAACACTTGTAAGATCTACACAAGTTACCCATTGCTGAATTCAGAATGTTGTCTTCTTTTCAAAAATGTTTAGGTTACTGGGACCCAGCATTGGTTTCACACCCATTTCTGTCACTGACTGGAAGGAGGCTAAAAGCACACAAAATCGTAAAAATGGGGTATGTCCCAGTAAAATGCCAAAATTGTGTTGAAAAATTGGGTTTTCTGATTCAAGTCTGCCTGTCCCTGAAAGCTGGGAAGCTGGTGATTTTAGCAGTGCAAACCCTTTGTTGATGCCAATTTCAGGGACAAAAACCACAAGCCTTCTTCTCCAGCCCTTTTTTCCATTTTTTTCTTTTTTAAAACAAAATTTTTACTGTATTTTGGCTAATTTCTTGGTCTCCTTCAGGGGAACCCACAAAGTCTGGGTACCTCTAGAATCCCTAGGATGTTGGAAAAAAAGGACGCAAATTTGGCGTGGATAGCTTATGTGGACAAAAATCTATGAGGGCCTAAGCGCGCCCTGCCCCAAATAGCCCAAAAAATGCCTGGCACCTGAGGGGGAAAAGGCTGGCAGCGAAGGGGTTAAAATGCACTATTTTATTCCAATTTCTTCACTTAGCTTCAGATGAACTATTTTTCCCTCCCACCAACTCCTTTCAAAGTGCACCAGCCACCACTGCCTTGGGTGGGACAGATTGTTTTCGATTGCAGTATGGCAGATTGTTTTGGATTGCAGTGTGGTAGTTTGTTTTTGATTGGAGTGCAGCAGATTGCAGTGGGGTAGATTGTTTTGAATTGGAGTAGGGGAGATTGTTTTGAAGTGGAGTCGGGCAGATTGGAGTGGGGCAGATTGTTTTGGATCGAAGTGGGACAGATTGTTTTGGAGTGGTGCAGATTGTTTTTTATTATAGTGGGGCACATTGGAGTGAGACAGATTTGCTTGGGGTGGGTGGAGAGGATTGGAGTAGGATGAGTTAGAGTGGATTGGATTCGGGTGAGTGATTTGGACTGGAGTGAGGTGGATTAGTGTGGGTGAAGTGGTCTGGATGGGGTGGATTGTAGTGGGGAAGATTGGAGTGGGGTGGATTGAAGTGTACCGCAGGATTATGTGTTAAAGATTAATTTCAGAATTTACACATAATAAAGAAACACTGTTGATTTGCAATATTTTAAACGAGCTAATCGTCATCTTTTGAGAAGAGTGCCCACGAACAAAAGCAAAAGAAAACATGCGTGGAACGTGGGAAAAGACGATTTGGCAAAATAAAAGAAAGTTCGATTTAAATTTAAAACTTAACAGTTTTGGTTGTCCTGCTGGGCATGTTTTTGCCAGTCACAAGCCTTCTGTTTGCAGGGCACTAGAAGGTAAAAGGAAAAAATAGTACCTTGATCAGGTGGGGAGCAGCGGTCAGGCACTGATTAAGCTGAATCAATCAACGCTTGGTCGCTGCTCTACAGAGAGGAACGGAAATGATGCAAGACATGCCTTGATGAATTAGGAAACTGTAAAGAAGAGTGCCACATAAATAAAAAAATGGTGAGAGACATGCGGGCTCCAAGCCCTTTACTGAATGCTACAGAGTCTATCAAGCGAGACCCTAAAAAGGTCAGTTAGTTAAAATAAACAAACATTGTTACTTCTAAATATCAATATTCCAAGGACGCCTAGATGGTCGTCAAGCAAAAAGTTCCTAGTGCATGGAGGGCCTTATGGTAGTTCTGAAGAGAGGCAAAGGACTTGGTCAGAGGGTGGCCTTGTTGGTGTGGTAGGGAAGCAATACCTCAAACGTTATTACTGGGGTAGGGGAGCTTGCAATTCGGAGTAATGAAAATTATCACAAAGCAATCAAGTAATTCCACATCAAAATAACAAGCGTGCGGGCTGACAACCATGCTCTCAGCATCAACGAGCGCAGAGTGAAGTGAATTTTACCATCCTCTGTGCATTTTTATTGCGGGGCTCATTTACATTTGACTTGGCGCGCAGAACGAGTGAGAACCAGGTCAATAGAAACAAAAATCATCTATTTAAAAAGTTTAGTTTCACGTGGGCCTGTTGTGCTTACTTCTTTCAGAATAGCTTTTGAACCTCTGTCCTGTGTGTGTCTGTGACTGTCACGTGAAAAGGCAGTCAGGGCATCCAGGTGGGCCCAATGTCACCTGGGGCACCGCCCACCAGTGCTGGAGTTTTAAACAGCACCCGGTTGCATTTTGGGACTTGTGCCTTTTCAATGTGAGCTCAAAGACGGGAGCCTGTGAAATTCTATTGGCTAAAAAATATTAACAGCGGAATGTGAATAGGCCACACAAGACATGACGTCACTGGAAAGCTAAACAGTATGTTGGGGAGACTGGGTGCGGCAATAGGGCTGATGTCATGAATACGTGCAACTCCTCAGTTATTTTTGAATGAACTGCTCATTCATTAGATCCCACCCAAAGAAATGAGCCCACCAGTATGAACACTTGTTTCATTAGAAAATGATGGAGTCACATTGCCTATGTAGAGCAGGTGCTTATACCTTGGTTGGAAGTCATTGCTCGGAGAGTGTTGTCTTTTAAGGTGATTGCACTAGGTCCGAGCAGGTGGGAGAAGACTTGTGCAGTGACTGAGTAAGAGAGATAACCTTCAATTACCACATCACCCTCCCGACATTGTAATCATGTCCATGAAATGGTTTATCAACTCGACTTTCCACACTCACGGAGGAGACTCAGGGTTACGGTGCTCATGAAGTGCACGGACACACTGAGAGCAACAGGTAGCGTGGCCGAGCGGTCTAAGGCGCTGGATTAAGGCTCCAGTCTCTTTGGAGGCTTGGGTTCAAATCCCACCGCTGCCAGAGATGGATTTTTACAGATCTTAATGACGCATCTCCCTTCTGACCCTTCAATTTGCATAAACAGTGACTCTACCAATAGGTCCCTAATTTTAAAACTCTTTTACAGTCTCCTTCTAAGTAAACTCCTAAACCGTGGACTCCAAGAAATCGGCTGATTGGCGCTGCTGTTGTTTTGCTTCATTCTGCTTAGATCACCTTCAAATGGAAGGTTTAACAAATCATTTGTTCTCCCCACGCGGTCACCCGCTCTTCTCTCTGCAAAATAAAATCGAACCTCTGTTAAATAAAGATTTAAAGTAAATTATCTATCTTCCCAAATAAAGTTGGTAAATGTGTTCTTCACAGTTATTTTAAAAATCAGGTTTAAAATAAACAACAGAGGTAGTCAGCAGGATTCAAACCCGTGCAGGGAACCCCCAAAGGATTTCAAGCCCATCACCTTAACCACTCGGCCATAACTACCAGCTCTCATTGAGCTATACCGAAACTTTATATCACAACAAAATTGTGCAAAACGGCCGTGCAGACCTATATATGACTCCATTTCGTAGGATCTCTAACTGTGTGCAAAGGGCACATTGCTATGTTTCTGTCTAAGCTTTGCTTTAGGTCTGAGGTCTTAAGAACCAAAGCAGGCTCCACGCACACTTGCCTGCACAAAAAAACAAGCATTTGCAATGCGAAAGGTCTCACATTTGTGAGAGTTAGAGCTATTGGCGTTGCAAATGACAATGTCTTTTACCTAGGTTTTGGTTTTCTTTGGGAAAATTTGATGTGTCCACGTTGTGTTTTGGGGCACTTCCTGTCGCGGGCGCTAGGCCTACCCACACAAGTGAGGTAAAAAATGTTATCGGGAGACTTGGGGAAACATAGAATAGCAAAACAAGAGTTACTGCCCCTTGTCTTTATCTACATTTTTTCCTTCCAAATATAAGACAGTGTGTAAAAAAGACGTCTATTTGAGAAATGCCCTTTAATTCGCATGCTAGTGTGGGCACCCCAGAATTCAGAGATGTGCAAATAACCACTGCTCCTTCACTCCTTATCTTGTGCCCATTTTGGAAATAGAAAGGTTTTCTTGATACCTATTTTTCACTCTATATACTTCGGCAAATTAATTGCAGTATACCCGGTATAGAATGAAAACCCACTGCAAGGTGCAGCTCATTTATTTTCTCTGGATACCTAGGGTTCTTGATGAACCTACAAGCCCTATATATCCCCGCAACCAGAAGAGTCCAGCAGGCGTAATGGTATATTGCTTTCAAAAATCTGACATTGCAGAAAAAAGTTACAGAGTAAAACGTAGAGGAAAATGGCTGTTTTTTTCTTCTCAATGTCAATATTTTTTTTTTTATTTCAGTTGATATTTTCTGTAGGAAACACTTGTAAGATCTACACAAGTTACCCATTGCTGAATTCAGAATGTTGTCTTCTTTTCAAAAATGTTTAGGTTACTGGGACCCAGCATTGGTTTCACACCCATTTCTGTCACTGACTGGAAGGAGGCTAAAAGCACACAAAATCGTAAAAATGGGGTATGTCCCAGTAAAATGCCAAAATTGTGTTGAAAAATTGGGTTTTCTGATTCAAGTCTGCCTGTCCCTGAAAGCTGGGAAGCTGGTGATTTTAGCAGTGCAAACCCTTTGTTGATGCCAATTTCAGGGACAAAAACCACAAGCCTTCTTCTCCAGCCCTTTTTTCCATTTTTTTCTTTTTTAAAACAACATTTTTACTGTATTTTGGCTAATTTCTTGGTCTCCTTCAGGGGAACCCACAAAGTCTGGGTACCTCTAGAATCCCTAGGATGTTGGAAAAAAAGGACGCAAATTTGGCGTGGATAGCTTATGTGGACAAAAATCTATGAGGGCCTAAGCGCGCCCTGCCCCAAATAGCCAAAAACATGCCTGGCACCTGAGGGGGAAAAGGCTGGCAGCGAAGGGGTTAAAATGCACTATTTTATTCCAATTTCTTCACTTAGCTTCAGATGAACTATTTTTCCCTCCCACCAACTCCTTTCAAAGTGCACCAGCCACCACTGCCTTGGGTGGGACAGATTGTTTTCGATTGCAGTATGGCAGATTGTTTTGGATTGCAGTGTGGTAGTTTGTTTTTGATTGGAGTGCAGCAGATTGCAGTGGGGTAGATTGTTTTGAATTGGAGTAGGAGAGATTGTTTTGAAGTAGAGTGGGGCAGATTGTTTTGGATCGAAGTGGGACAGATTGTTTTGGAGTGGTGCAGATTGTTTTTTATTATAGTGGGGCACATTGGAGTGAGACAGATTTGCTTGGGGTGGGTGGAGAGGATTGGAGTAGGATGAGTTAGAGTGGATTGAATTCGGGTGAGTGATTTGGACTGGAGTGAGGTGGATTAGTGTGGGTGAAGTGGTCTGGATGGGGTGGATTGTAGTGGGGAAGATTGGAGTGGGGTGGATTGAAGTGTACCGCAGGATTATGTGTTAAAGATTAATTTCAGAATTTACACATAATAAAGAAACACTGTTGATTTGCAATATTTTAAACGAGCTAATCGTCATCTTTTGAGAAGAGTGCCCACGAACAAAAGCAAAAGAAAACATGCGTGGAACGTGGGAAAAGACGATTTGGCAAAATAAAAGAAAGTTCGATTTAAATTTAAAACTTAACAGTTTTGGTTGTCCTGCTGGGCATGTTTTTGCCAGTCACAAGCCTTCTGTTTGCAGGGCACTAGAAGGTAAAAGGAAAAAATAGTACCTTGATCAGGTGGGGAGCAGCGGTCATTCACTGATTAAGCTGAATCAATCAACGCTTGGTCGCTGCTCTACAGAGAGGAACGGAAATGATGCAAGACATGCCTTGATGAATTAGGAAACTGTAAAGAAGAGTGCCACATAAATAAAAAAATGGTGAGAGACATGCGGGCTCCAAGCCCTTTACTGAATACTACAGAGTCTATCAAGCGAGACCCTAAAAAGGTCAGTTAGTTAAAATAAACAAACATTGTTACTTCTAAATATCAATATTCCAAGGACGCCTAGATGGTCGTCAAGCAAAAAGTTCCTAGTGCATGGAGGGGCTTATGGTAGTTCTGAAGAGAGGCAAAGGACTTGGTCAGAGGGTGGCCTTGTTGGTGTGGTAGGGAAGCAATACCTCAAACATTATTACTGGGGTAGGGGAGCTTGCAATTCGGAGTAATGAAAATTATCACAAAGCAATCAAGTAATTTCACATCAAAATAACAAGCGTGCGGGCTGACAACCATGCTCTCAGTATCAACGAGCGCAGAGTGAAGTGAATTTTACCATCCTCTGTGCATTTTTATTGCGGGGCTCATTTACATTTGACTTGGCGCGCAGAACGAGTGAGAACCAGGTCAATAGAAACAAAAATCATCTATTTAAAAAGTTTAGTTTCACATGGGCCTGTTGTGCTTACTTCTTTCAGAATAGCTTTTGAACCTCTGTCCTGTGTGTGTCTGTGACTGTCACGTGAAAAGGCAGTCAGGGCATCCAGGTGGGCCCCATGTCACCTGGGGCACCGCCCACCAGTGCTGGAGTTTTAAACAGCACCCGGTTGCATTTTGGGACTTGTGCCTTTTCAATGTGAGCTCAAAGACGGGAGCCTGTGAAATTCTATTGGCTAAAAAATATTAACAGCGGAATGTGAATAGGCCACACAAGACATGACGTCACTGGAAAGCTAAACAGTATGTTGGGGAGACTGGGTGCGGCAATAGGGCTGATGTCATGAATACGTGCAACTCCTCAGTTATTTTTGAATGAACTGCTCATTCATTAGATCCCACCCAAAGAAATGAGCCCACCAGTATGAACACTTGTTTCATTAGAAAATGATGGAGTCACATTGCCTATGTAGAGCAGGTGCTTATACCTTGGTTGGAAGTCATTGCTCGTAGAGTGTTGTCTTTTAAGGTGATTGCACTAGGTCCGAGCAGGTGGGAGAAGACTTGTGCAGTGACTGAGTAAGAGAGATAACCTTCAATTACCACATCACCCTCCCGACATTGTAATCATGTCCATGAAATGGTTTATCAACTCGACTTTCCACACTAAGTGAGGAGACTCAGGGTTACGGTGCTCATGAAGTGCACAGACACACTGAGAGCAACAGGTAGCGTGGCCGAGCGGTCTAAGGCGCTGGATTAAGGCTCCAGTCTCTTTGGAGGCGTGGGTTCAAATCCCACCGCTGCCAGAGATGGATTTTTACAGATCTTAATGACGCATCTCCCTTCTGACCCTTCAATTTGCATAAACAGTGACTCTACCAATAGGTCCCTAATTTTAAAACTCTTTTTCAGTCTCCTTCTAAGTAAACTCCTAAACCGTGGACTCCAAGAAATCGGCTGATTGGCGCTGCTGTTGTTTTGCTTCATTCTGCTTAGATCACCTTCAAATGGAAGGTTTAACAAATAATTTGTTCTCCCCACGCGGTCACCCGCTCTTCTCTCTGCAAAATAAAATCGAACCTCTGTTAAATAAAGATTTAAAGTAAATTATCTATCTTCCCAAATAAAGTTGGTAAATGTGTTCTTCACAGTTATTTTAAAAATCAGGTTTGAAATAAACAACAGAGGTAGTCAGCAGGATTCAAACCCGTGCAGGGAACCCCCAAAGGATTTCAAGCCCATCACCTTAACCACTCGGCCATAACTACCAGCTCTCATTGAGCTCTACCGAAACTTTATATCACAACAAAATTGTGCAAAATGGCCGTGCAGACCTATATATGACTCCATTTAGTAGGATCTCTAACTGTGTGCAAAGGGCACATTGCTATGTTTCTGTCTAAGCTTTGCTTTAGGTCTGAGGTCTTAAGAACCAAAGCAGGCTCCACGCACACTTGCCTGCACAAAAAAACAAGCATTTGCAATGCGAAAGGTCTCACATTTGTGAGAGTTAGAGCTATTGGCGTTGCAAATGACAATGTCTTTTACCTAGGTTTTGGTTTTCTTTGGGAAAATTTGATGTGTCCACGTTGTGTTTTGGGGCACTTCCTGTCGCGGGCGCTAGGCCTACCCACACAAGTGAGGTAAAAAATGTTATCGGGAGACTTGGGGAAACATAGAATAGCAAAACAAGAGTTACTGCCCCTTGTCTTTATCTACATTTTTTCCTTCCAAATATAAGACAGTGTGTAAAAAAGACGTCTATTTGAGAAATGCCCTTTAATTCGCATGCTAGTGTGGGCACCCCAGAATTCAGAGATGTGCAAATAACCACTGCTCCTTCACTCCTTATCTTGTGCCCATTTTGGAAATAGAAAGGTTTTCTTGATACCTATTTTTCACTCTATATACTTCGGCAAATTAATTGCAGTATACCCGGTATAGAATGAAAACCCACTGCAAGGTGCAGCTCATTTATTTTCTCTGGATACCTAGGGTTCTTGATGAACCTACAAGCCCTATATATCCCCGCAACCAGAAGAGTCCAGCAGGCGTAATGGTATATTGCTTTCAAAAATCTGACATTGCAGAAAAAAGTTACAGAGTAAAACGTAGAGGAAAATGGCTGTTTTTTTCTTCTCAATTTCAATATTTTTTTTTTATTTCAGTTGTTATTTTCTGTAGGAAACACTTGTAAGATCTACACAAGTTACCCATTGCTGAATTCAGAATGTTGTCTTCTTTTCAAAAATGTTTAGGTTACTGGGACCCAGCATTGGTTTCACACCCTTTTCTGTCACTGACTGGAAGGAGGCTAAAAGCACACAAAATCGTAAAAATGGGGTATGTCCCAGTAAAATGCCAAAATTGTGTTGAAAAATTGGGTTTTCTGATTCAAGTCTGCCTGTCCCTGAAAGCTGGGAAGCTGGTGATTTTAGCAGTGCAAACCCTTTGTTGATGCCAATTTCAGGGACAAAAACCACAAGCCTTCTTCTCCAGCCCTTTTTTCCATTTTTTTCTTTTTTAAAACAACATTTTTACTGTATTTTGGCTAATTTCTTGGTCTCCTTCAGGGGAACCCACAAAGTCTGGGTACCTCTAGAATCCCTAGGATGTTGGAAAAAAAGGACGCAAATTTGGCGTGGATAGCTTATGTGGACAAAAATCTATGAGGGCCTAAGCGCGCCCTGCCCCAAATAGCCAAAAAAATGCCTGGCACCTGAGGGGGAAAAGGCTGGCAGCGAAGGGGTTAAAATGCACTATTTTATTCCAATTTCTTCACTTAGCTTCAGATGAACTATTTTTCCCTCCCACCAACTCCTTTCAAAGTGCACCAGCCACCACTGCCTTGGGTGGGACAGATTGTTTTCGATTGCAGTATGGCAGATTGTTTTGGATTGCAGTGTGGTAGTTTGTTTTTGATTGGAGTGCAGCAGATTGCAGTGGGGTAGATTGTTTTGAATTGGAGTAGGGGAGATTGTTTTGAAGTGGAGTCGGGCAGATTGGAGTGGGGCAGATTGTTTTGGATCGAAGTGGGACAGATTGTTTTGGAGTGGTGCAGATTGTTTTTTATTATAGTGGGGCACATTGGAGTGAGACAGATTTGCTTGGGGTGGGTGGAGAGGATTGGAGTAGGATGAGTTAGAGTGGATTGGATTCGGGTGAGTGATTTGGACTGGAGTGAGGTGGATTAGTGTGGGTGAAGTGGTCTGGATGGGGTGGATTGTAGTGGGGAAGATTGGAGTGGGGTGGATTGAAGTGTACCGCAGGATTATGTGTTAAAGATTAATTTCAGAATTTACACATAATAAAGAAACACTGTTGATTTGCAATATTTTAAACGAGCTAATCGTCATCTTTTGAGAAGAGTGCCCACGAACAAAAGCAAAAGAAAACATGCGTGGAACGTGGGAAAAGACGATTTGGCAAAATAAAAGAAAGTTCGATTTAAATTTAAAACTTAACAGTTTTGGTTGTCCTGCTGGGCATGTTTTTGCCAGTCACAAGCCTTCTGTTTGCAGGGCACTAGAAGGTAAAAGGAAAAAATAGTACCTTGATCAGGTGGGGAGCAGCGGTCAGGCACTGATTAAGCTGAATCAATCAACGCTTGGTCGCTGCTCTACAGAGAGGAACGGAAATGATGCAAGACATGCCTTGATGAATTAGGAAACTGTAAAGAAGAGTGCCACATAAATAAAAAAATGGTGAGAGACATGCGGGCTCCAAGCCCTTTACTGAATACTACAGAGTCTATCAAGCGAGACCCTAAAAAGGTCAGTTAGTTAAAATAAACAAACATTGTTACTTCTAAATATCAATATTCCAAGGACGCCTAGATGGTCGTCAAGCAAAAAGTTCCTAGTGCATGGAGGGGCTTATGGTAGTTCTGAAGAGAGGCAAAGGACTTGGTCAGAGGGTGGCCTTGTTGGTGTGGTAGGGAAGCAATACCTCAAACATTATTACTGGGGTAGGGGAGCTTGCAATTCGAAGTAATGAAAATTATCACAAAGCAATCAAGTAATTTCACATCAAAATAACAAGCGTGCGGGCTGACAACCATGCTCTCAGCATCAACGAGCGCAGAGTGAAGTGAATTTTACCATCCTCTGTGCATTTTTATTGCGGGGCTCATTTACATTTGACTTGGCGCGCAGAACGAGTGAGAACCAGGTCAATAGAAACAAAAATCATCTATTTAAAAAGTTTAGTTTCACGTGGGCCTGTTGTCCTTACTTCTTTCAGAATAGCTTTTGAACCTCTGTCCTGTGTGTGTCTGTGACTGTCACGTGAAAAGGCAGTCAGGGCATCCAGGTGGACCCCATGTCACCTGGGGCACCGCCCACCAGTGCTGGAGTTTTAAACAGCACCCGGTTGCATTTTGGGACTTGTGCCTTTTCAATGTGAGCTCAAAGACGGGAGCCTGTGAAATTCTATTGGCTAAAAAATATTAACAGCGGAATGTGAATAGGCCACACAAGACATGACGTCACTGGAAAGCTAAACAGTATGTTGGGGAGACTGGGTGCGGCAATAGGGCTGATGTCATGAATACGTGCAACTCCTCAGTTATTTTTGAATGAACTGCTCATTCATTAGATCCCACCCAAAGAAATGACCCCAC
This sequence comes from Pleurodeles waltl, assembly GCF_031143425.1. Lineage (NCBI taxonomy): Eukaryota > Metazoa > Chordata > Amphibia > Caudata > Salamandridae > Pleurodeles > Pleurodeles waltl. Next base: position 125,877,183 of record NC_090451.1, read on the forward strand.
CAGTATGAACACTTGTTTCATTAGAAAATGATGGAGTCACATTGCCTATGTAGAGCAGGTGCTTATACCTTGGTTGGAAGTCATTGCTCGGAGAGTGTTGTCTTTTAAGGTGATTGCACTAGGTCCGAGCAGGTGGGAGAAGACTTGTGCAGTGACTGAGTAAGAGAGATAACCTTCAATTACCACATCACCCTCCCGACATTGTAATCATGTCCATGAAATGGTTTATCAACTCGACTTTCCACACTAAGTGAGGAGACTCAGGGTTACGGTGCTCATGAAGTGCACAGACACACTGAGAGCAACAGGTAGCGTGGCCGAGCGGTCTAAGGCGCTGGATTAAGGCTCCAGTCTCTTTGGAGGCGTGGGTTCAAATCCCACCGCTGCCAGAGATGGATTTTTACAGATCTTAATGACGCATCTCCCTTCTGACCCTTCAATTTGCATAAACAGTGACTCTACCAATAGGTCCCTAATTTTAAAACTCTTTTTCAGTCTCCTTCTAAGTAAACTCCTAAACCGTGGACTCCAAGAAATCGGCTGATTGGCGCTGCTGTTGTTTTGCTTCATTCTGCTTAGATCACCTTCAAATGGAAGGTTTAACAAATCATTTGTTCTCCCCACGCGGTCACCCGCTCTTCTCTCTGCAAAATAAAATCGAACCTCTGTTAAATAAAGATTTAAAGTAAATTATCTATCTTCCCAAATAAAGTTGGTAAATGTGTTCTTCACAGTTATTTTAAAAATCAGGTTTAAAATAAACAACAGAGGTAGTCAGCAGGATTCAAACCCGTGCAGGGAACCCCCAAAGGATTTCAAGCCCATCACCTTAACCACTCGGCCATAACTACCAGCTCTCATTGAGCTCTACCGAAACTTTATATCACAACAAAATTGTGCAAAATGGCCGTGCAGACCTATATATGACTCCATTTAGTAGGATCTCTAACTGTGTGCAAAGGGCACATTGCTATGTTTCTGTCTAAGCTTTGCTTTAGGTCTGAGGTCTTAAGAACCAAAGCAGGCTCCACGCACACTTGCCTGCACAAAAAAACAAGCATTTGCAATGCGAAAGGTCTCACATTTGTGAGAGTTAGAGCTATTGGCGTTGCAAATGACAATGTCTTTTACCTAGGTTTTGCTTTTCTTTGGGAAAATTTGATGTGTCCACGTTGTGTTTTGGGGCACTTCCTGTCGCGGGCGCTAGGCCTACCCACACAAGTGAGGTAAAAAATGTTATCGGGAGACTTGGGGAAACATAGAATAGCAAAACAAGAGTTACTGCCCCTTGTCTTTATCTACATTTTTTCCTTCCAAATATAAGACAGTGTGTAAAAAAGACGTCTATTTGAGAAATGCCCTTTAATTCGCATGCTAGTGTGGGCACCCCAGAATTCAGAGATGTGCAAATAACCACTGCTCCTTCACTCCTTATCTTGTGCCCATTTTGGAAATAGAAAGGTTTTCTTGATACCTATTTTTCACTCTATATACTTCGGCAAATTAATTGCAGTATACCCGGTATAGAATGAAAACCCACTGCAAGGTGCAGCTCATTTATTTTCTCTGGATACCTAGGGTTCTTGATGAACCTACAAGCCCTATATATCCCCGCAACCAGAAGAGTCCAGCAGGCGTAATGGTATATTGCTTTCAAAAATCTGACATTGCAGAAAAAAGTTACAGAGTAAAACGTAGAGGAAAATGGCTGTTTTTTTCTTCTCAATTTCAATATTTTTTTTTTTATTTCAGTTGATATTTTCTGTAGGAAACACTTGTAAGATCTACACAAGTTACCCATTGCTGAATTCAGAATGTTGTCTTCTTTTCAAAAATGTTTAGGTTACTGGGACCCAGCATTGGTTTCACACCCATTTCTGTCACTGACTGGAAGGAGGCTAAAAGCACACAAAATCGTAAAAATGGGGTATGTCCCAGTAAAATGCCAAAATTGTGTTGAAAAATTGGGTTTTCTGATTCAAGTCTGCCTGTCCCTGAAAGCTGGGAAGCTGGTGATTTTAGCAGTGCAAACCCTTTGTTGATGCCAATTTCAGGGACAAAAACCACAAGCCTTCTTCTCCAGCCCTTTTTTCCATTTTTTTCTTTTTTAAAACAACATTTTTACTGTATTTTGGCTAATTTCTTGGTCTCCTTCAGGGGAACCCACAAAGTCTGGGTACCTCTAGAATCCCTAGGATGTTGGAAAAAAAGGACGCAAATTTGGCGTGGATAGCTTATGTGGACAAAAATCTATGAGGGCCTAAGCGCGCCCTGCCCCAAATAGCCAAAAAAATGCCTGGCACCTGAGGGGGAAAAGGCTGGCAGCGAAGGGGTTAAAATGCACTATTTTATTCCAATTTCTTCACTTAGCTTCAGATGAACTATTTTTCCCTCCCACCAACTCCTTTCAAAGTGCACCAGCCACCACTGCCTTGGGTGGGACAGATTGTTTTCGATTGCAGTATGGCAGATTGTTTTGGATTGCAGTGTGGTAGTTTGTTTTTGATTGGAGTGCAGCAGATTGCAGTGGGGTAGATTGTTTTGAATTGGAGTAGGGGAGATTGTTTTGAAGTAGAGTGGGGCAGATTGTTTTGGATCGAAGTGGGACAGATTGTTTTGGAGTGGTGCAGATTGTTTTTTATTATAGTGGGGCACATTGGAGTGAGACAGATTTGCTTGGGGTGGGTGGAGAGGATTGGAGTAGGATGAGTTAGAGTCGATTGGATTCGGGTGAGTGATTTGGACTGGAGTGAGGTGGATTAGTGTGGGTGAAGTGGTCTGGATGGGGTGGATTGTAGTGGGGAAGATTGGAGTGGGGTGGATTGAAGTGTACCGCAGGATTATGTGTTAAAGATTAATTTCAGAATTTACACATAATAAAGAAACACTGTTGATTTGCAATATTTTAAACGAGCTAATCGTCATCTTTTGAGAAGAGTGCCCACGAACAAAAGCAAAAGAAAACATGCGTGGAACGTGGGAAAAGACGATTTGGCAAAATAAAAGAAAGTTCGATTTAAATTTAAAACTTAACAGTTTTGGTTGTCCTGCTGGGCATGTTTTTGCCAGTCACAAGCCTTCTGTTTGCAGGGCACTAGAAGGTAAAAGGAAAAAATAGTACCTTGATCAGGTGGGGAGCAGCGGTCAGGCACTGATTAAGCTGAATCAATCAACGCTTGGTCGCTGCTCTACAGAGAGGAACGGAAATGATGCAAGACATGCCTTGATGAATTAGGAAACTGAAAAGAAGAGTGCCACATAAATAAAAAAATGGTGAGAGACATGCGGGCTCCAAGCCCTTTACTGAATGCTACAGAGTCTATCAAGCGAGACCCTAAAAAGGTCAGTTAGTTAAAATAAACAAACATTGTTACTTCTAAATATCAATATTCCAAGGACGCCTAGATGGTCGTCAAGCAAAAAGTTCCTAGTGCATGGAGGGGCTTATGGTAGTTCTGAAGAGAGGCAAAGGACTTGGTCAGAGGGTGGCCTTGTTGGTGTGGTAGGGAAGCAATACCTCAAACGTTATTACTGGGGTAGGGGAGCTTGCAATTCGGAGTAATGAAAATTATCACAAAGCAATCAAGTAATTCCACATCAAAATAACAAGCGTGCGGGCTGACAACCATGCTCTCAGCATCAACGAGCGCAGAGTGAAGTGAATTTTACCATCCTCTGTGCATTTTTATTGCGGGGCTCATTTACATTTGACTTGGCGCGCAGAACGAGTGAGAACCAGGTCAATAGAAACAAAAATCATCTATTTAAAAAGTTTAGTTTCACTTGGGCCTGTTGTGCTTACTTCTTTCAGAATAGCTTTTGAACCTCTGTCCTGTGTGTGTCTGTGACTGTCACGTGAAAAGGCAGTCAGGGCATCCAGGTGGACCCCATGTCACCTGGGGCACCGCCCACCAGTGCTGGAGTTTTAAACAGCACCGGGTTGCATTTTGGGACTTGTGCCTTTTCAATGTGAGCTCAAAGACGGGAGCCTGTGAAATTCTATTGGCTAAAAAATATTAACAGCGGAATGTGAATAGGCCACACAAGACATGACGTCACTGGAAAGCTAAACAGTATGTTGGGGAGACTGGGTGCGGCAATAGGGCTGATGTCATGAATACGTGCAACTCCTCAGTTATTTTTGAATGAACTGCTCATTCATTAGATCCCACCCAAAGAAATGAGCCCACCAGTATGAACACTTGTTTCATTAGAAAATGATGGAGTCACATTGCCTATGTAGAGCAGGTGCTTATACCTTGGTTGGAAGTCATTGCTCGGAGAGTGTTGTGTTTTAAGGTGATTGCACTAGGTCCGAGCAGGTGGGAGAAGACTTGTGCAGTGACTGAGTAAGAGAGATAACCTTCAATTACCACATCACCCTCCCGACATTGTAATCATGTCCATGAAATGGTTTATCAACTCGACTTTCCACACTCAGTGAGGAGGCTCAGGGTTGCGGTGCTCATCAAGTGCACAGACACACTGAGAGCAGCAGGTAGCGTGGCCGAGCGGTCTAAGGCGCTGGATTAAGGCTCCAGTCTCTTTGGAGGCGTGGGTTCAAATCCCACCGCTGCCAGAGATGGATTTTTACAGATCTTAATGACGCATCTCCCTTCTGACCTTCAATTTGCATAAACAGTGACTCTACCAATAGGTCCCTCATTTTAAAACTCTTTTACAGTCTCCTTCTAAGTAAACTCCTAAACCGTGGACTCCAAGAAATCGGCTGATTGGCGCTGCTGTTGTTTTGCTTCATTCTGCTTAGATCACCTTCAAATGGAAGGTTTAACAAATAATTTGTTCTCCCCACGCGGTCACCCGCTCTTCTCTCTGCAAAATAAAATCGAACCTCTGTTAAATAAAGATTTAAAGTAAATTATCTATCTTCCCAAATAAAGTTGGTAAATGTGTTCTTCACAGTTATTTTAAAAATCAGGTTTAAAATAAACAACAGAGGTAGTCAGCAGGATTCAAACCCGTGCAGGGAACCCCCAAAGGATTTCAAGCCCATCACCTTAACCCGCGGCCATAACTACCAGCTCTCATTGAGCTATACCGAAACTTTATATCACAACAAAATTGTGCAAAATGGCCGTGCAGACCTATATATGACTCCATTTAGTAGGATCTCTAACTGTGTGCAAAGGGCACATTGCTATGTTTCTGTCTAAGCTTTGCTTTAGGTCTGAGGTCTTAAGAACCAAAGCAGGCTCCACGCACACTTGCCTGCACAAAAAAACAAGCATTTGCAATGCGAAAGGTCTCACATTTGTGAGAGTTAGAGCTATTGGCGTTGCAAATGACAATGTCTTTTACCTAGGTTTTGGTTTTCTTTGGGAAAATTTGATGTGTCCACGTTGTGTTTTGGGGCACTTCCTGTCGCGGGCGCTAGGCCTACCCACACAAGTGAGGTAAAAAATGTTATCGGGAGACTTGGGGAAACATAGAATAGCAAAACAAGAGTTACTGCCCCTTGTCTTTATCTACATTTTTTCCTTCCAAATATAAGACAGTGTGTAAAAAAGACGTCTATTTGAGAAATGCCCTTTAATTCGCATGCTAGTGTGGGCACCCCAGAATTCAGAGATGTGCAAATAACCACTGCTCCTTCACTCCTTATCTTGTGCCCATTTTGGAAATAGAAAGGTTTTCTTGATACCTATTTTTCACTCTATATACTTCGGCAAATTAATTGCAGTATACCCGGTATAGAATGAAAACCCACTGCAAGGTGCAGCTCATTTATTTTCTCTGGATACCTAGGGTTCTTGATGAACCTACAAGCCCTATATATCCCCGCAACCAGAAGAGTCCAGCAGGCGTAATGGTATATTGCTTTCAAAAATCTGACATTGCAGAAAAAAGTTACAGAGTAAAACGTAGAGGAAAATGGCTGTTTTTTTCTTCTCAATTTCAATATTTTTTTTTTATTTCAGTTGTTATTTTCTGTAGGAAACACTTGTAAGATCTACACAAGTTACCCATTGCTGAATTCAGAATGTTGTCTTCTTTTCAAAAATGTTTAGGTTACTGGGACCCAGCATTGGTTTCACACCCATTTCTGTCACTGACTGGAAGGAGGCTAAAAGCACACAAAATCGTAAAAATGGGGTATGTCCCAGTAAAATGCCAAAATTGTGTTGAAAAATTGGGTTTTCTGATTCAAGTCTGCCTGTCCCTGAAAGCTGGGAAGCTGGTGATTTTAGCAGTGCAAACCCTTTGTTGATGCCAATTTCAGGGACAAAAACCACAAGCCTTCTTCTCCAGCCCTTTTTTCCATTTTTTTCTTTTTTAAAACAAAATTTTTACTGTATTTTGGCTAATTTCTTGGTCTCCTTCAGGGGAACCCACAAAGTCTGGGTACCTCTAGAATCCCTAGGATGTTGGAAAAAAAGGACGCAAATTTGGCGTGGATAGCTTATGTGCACAAAAATCTATGAGGGCCTAAGCGCGCCCTGCCCCAAATAGCCAAAAAAATGCCTGGCACCTGAGGGGGAAAAGGCTGGCAGCGAAGGGGTTAAAATGCACTATTTTATTCCAATTTCTTCACTTAGCTTCAGATGAACTATTTTTCCCTCCCACCAACTCCTTTCAAAGTGCACCAGCCACCACTGCCTTGGGTGGGACAGATTGTTTTCGATTGCAGTATGGCAGATTGTTTTGGATTGCAGTGTGGTAGTTTGTTTTTGATTGGAGTGCAGCAGATTGCAGTGGGGTAGATTGTTTTGAATTGGAGTAGGGGAGATTGTTTTGAAGTGGAGTCGGGCAGATTGGAGTGGGGCAGATTGTTTTGGATCGAAGTGGGACAGATTGTTTTGGAGTGGTGCAGATTGTTTTTTATTATAGTGGGGCACATTGGAGTGAGACAGATTTGCTTGGGGTGGGTGGAGAGGATTGGAGTAGGATGAGTTAGAGTGGATTGGATTCGGGTGAGTGATTTGGACTGGAGTGAGGTGGATTAGTGTGGGTGAAGTGGTCTGGATGGGGTGGATTGTAGTGGGGAAGATTGTAGTGGGGTGGATTGAAGTGTACCGCAGGATTATGTGTTAAAGATTAATTTCAGAATTTACACATAATAAAGAAACACTGTTGATTTGCAATATTTTAAACGAGCTAATCGTCATCTTTTGAGAAGAGTGCCCACGACCAAAAGCAAAAGAAAACATGCGTGGAACGTGGGAAAAGACGATTTGGCAAAATAAAAGAAAGTTCGATTTAAATTTAAAACTTAACAGTTTTGGTTGTCCTGCTGGGCATGTTTTTGCCAGTCACAAGCCTTCTGTTTGCAGGGCACTAGAAGGTAAAAGGAAAAAATAGTACCTTGATCAGGTGGGGAGCAGCGGTCAGGCACTGATTAAGCTGAATCAATCAACGCTTGGTCGCTGCTCTACAGAGAGGAACGGAAATGATGCAAGACATGCCTTGATGAATTAGGAAACTGTAAAGAAGAGTGCCACATAAATAAAAAAATGGTGAGAGACATGCGGGCTCCAAGCCCTTTACTGAATGCTACAGAGTCTATCAAGCGAGACCCTAAAAAGGTCAGTTAGTTAAAATAAACAAACATTGTTACTTCTAAATATCAATATTCCAAGGACGCCTAGATGGTCGTCAAGCAAAAAGTTCCTAGTGCATGGAGGGGCTTATGGTAGTTCTGAAGAGAGGCAAAGGACTTGGTCAGACGGTGGCCTTGTTGGTGTGGTAGGGAAGCAATACCTCAAACGTTATTACTGGGGTAGGGGAGCTTGCAATTCGGAGTAATGAAAATTATCACAAAGCAATCAAGTAATTCCACATCAAAATAACAAGCGTGCGGGCTGACAACCATGCTCTCAGCATCAACGAGCGCAGAGTGAAGTGAATTTTACCATCCTCTGTGCATTTTTATTGCGGGGCTCATTTACATTTGACTTGGCGCGCAGAACGAATGAGAACCAGGTCAATAGAAACAAAAATCATCTATTTAAAAAGTTTAGTTTCACGTGGGCCTGTTGTGCTTACTTCTTTCAGAATAGCTTTTGAACCTCTGTCCTGTGTGTGTCTGTGACTGTCACGTGAAAGGCAGTCAGAGCATCCAGGTGGGCCCCATGTCACCTGGGGCACCGCCCACCAGTGCTGGAGTTTTAAACAGCACCCGGTTGCATTTTGGGACTTGTGCCTTTTCAATGTGAGCTCAAAGACGGGAGCCTGTGAAATTCTATTGGCTAAAAAATATTAACAGCGGAATGTGAATAGGCCACACAAGACATGACGTCACTGGAAAGCTAAACAGTATGTTGGGGAGACTGGGTGCGGCAATAGGGCTGATGTCATGAATACGTGCAACTCCTCAGTTATTTTTGAATGAACTGCTCATTCATTAGATCCCACCCAAAGAAATGAGCCCACCAGTATGAACACTTGTTTCATTAGAAAATGATGGAGTCACATTGCCTATGTAGAGCAGGTGCTTATACCTTGGTTGGAAGTCATTGCTCGGAGAGTGTTGTCTTTTAAGGTGATTGCACTAGGTCCGAGCAGGTGGGAGAAGACTTGTGCAGTGACTGAGTAAGAGAGATAACCTTCAATTACCACATCACCCTCCCGACATTGTAATCATGTCCATGAAATGGTTTATCAACTCGACTTTCCACACTCAGTGAGGAGGCTCAGGGTTGCGGTGCTCATCAAGTGCACAGACACACTGAGAGCAGCAGGTAGCGTGGCCGAGCGGTCTAAGGCGCTGGATTAAGGCTCCAGTCTCTTTGGAGGCGTGGGTTCAAATCCCACCGCTGCCAGAGATGGATTTTTACAGATCTTAATGACGCATCTCCCTTCTGACCCTTCAATTTGCATAAACAGTGACTCTACCAATAGGTCCCTAATTTTAAAACTCTTTTACAGTCTCCTTCTAAGTAAACTCCTAAACCGTGGACTCCAAGAAATCGGCTGATTGGCGCTGCTGTTGTTTTGCTTCATTCTGCTTAGATCACCTACCGATGGAAGGATTAACAAATCATTTGTTCTCCCCACGCGGTCACCCGCTCTTCTCTCTGCAAAATAAAATCGAACCTCTGTTAAATAAAGATTTAAAGTAAATTATCTATCTTCCCAAATAAAGTTGGTAAATGTGTTCTTCACAGTTATTTTAAAAATCAGGTTTAAAATAAACAACAGAGGAAGTCAGCAGGATTCAAACCCGTGCAGGGAACCCCCAAAGGATTTCAAGCCCATCACCTTAACCACTCGGCCATAACTACCAACTCTCATTGAGCTCTACCGAAACTTTATATCACAACAAAATTGAGCAAAATGGCCGTGCAGACCTATATATGACTCCATTTAGTAGGATCTCTAACTGTGTGCAAAGGGCACATTGCTATGTTTCTGTCTAAGCTTTGCTTTAGGTCTGAGGTCTTAAGAACCAAAGCAGGCTCCATGCACACTTGCCTGCACAAAAAAACAAGCATTTGCAATGCGAAAGGTCTCACATTTGTGAGAGTTAGAGCTATTGGCGTTGCAAATGACAATGTCTTTTACCTAGGTTTTGGTTTTCTTTGGGAAAATTTGATGTGTCCACGTTGTGTTTTGGGGCACTTCCTGTCGCGGGCGCTAGGCCTACCCACACAAGTGAGGTAAAAAATGTTATCGGGAGACTTGGGGAAACATAGAATAGCAAAACAAGAGTTACTGCCCCTTGTCTTTATCTACATTTTTTCCTTCCAAATATAAGACAGTGTGTAAAAAAGACGTCTATTTGAGAAATGCCCTTTAATTCGCATGCTAGTGTGGGCACCCCAGAATTCAGAGATGTGCAAATAACCACTGCTCCTTCACTCCTTATCTTGTGCCCATTTTGGAAATAGAAAGGTTTTCTTGATACCTATTTTTCACTCTATATACTTCGGCAAATTAATTGCAGTATACCCGGTATAGAATGAAAACCCACTGCAAGGTGCAGCTCATTTATTTTCTCTGGATACCTAGGGTTCTTGATGAACCTACAAGCCCTATATATCCCCGCAACCAGAAGAGTCCAGCAGGCGTAATGGTATATTGCTTTCAAAAATCTGACATTGCAGAAAAAAGTTACAGAGTAAAACGTAGAGGAAAATGGCTGTTTTTTTCTTCTCAATTTCAATATTTTTTTTTTATTTCAGTTGTTATTTTCTGTAGGAAACACTTGTAAGATCTACACAAGTTACCCATTGCTGAATTCAGAATGTTGTCTTCTTTTCAAAAATGTTTAGGTTACTGGGACCCAGCATTGGTTTCACACCCATTTCTGTCACTGACTGGAAGGAGGCTAAAAGCACACAAAATCGTAAAAATGGGGTATGTCCCAGTAAAATGCCAAAATTGTGTTGAAAAATTGGGTTTTCTGATTCAAGTCTGCCTGTCCCTGAAAGCTGGGAAGCTGGTGATTTTAGCAGTGCAAACCCTTTGTTGATGCCAATTTCAGGGACAAAAACCACAAGCCTTCTTCTCCAGCCCTTTTTTCCATTTTTTCTTTTTTAAAACAAAATTTTTACTGTATTTTGGCTAATTTCTTGGTCTCCTTCAGGGGAACCCACAAAGTCTGGGTACCTCTAGAATCCCTAGGATGTTGGAAAAAAAGGACGCAAATTTGGCATGGATAGCTTATGTGGACAAAAATCTATGAGGGCCTAAGCGCGCCCTGCCCCAAATAGCCAAAAAAATGCCTGGCACCTGAGGGGGAAAAGGCTGGCAGCGAAGGGGTTAAAATGCACTATTTTATTCCAATTTCTTCACTTAGCTTCAGATGAACTATTTTTCCCTCCCACCAACTCCTTCCAAAGTGCACCAGCCACCACTGCCTTGGGTGGGACAGATTGTTTTCGATTGCAGTATGGCAGATTGTTTTGGATTGCAGTGTGGTAGTTTGTTTTTGATTGGAGTGCAGCAGATTGCAGTGGGGTAGATTGTTTTGAATTGGAGTAGGGGAGATTGTTTTGAAGTGGAGTGGGGCAGATTGTTTTGGATCGAAGTGGGACAGATTGTTTTGGAGTGGTGCAGATTGTTTTTTATTATAGTGGGGCACATTGGAGTGAGACAGATTTGCTTGGGGTGGGTGGAGAGGATTGGAGTAGGATGAGTTAGAGTGGATTGGATTCGGGTGAGTGATTTGGACTGGAGTGAGGTGGATTAGTGTGGGTGAAGTGGTCTGGATGGGGTGGATTGTAGTGGGGAAGATTGGAGTGGGGTGGATTGAAGTGTACCGCAGGATTATGTGTTAAAGATTAATTTCAGAATTTACACATAATAAAGAAACACTGTTGATTTGCAATATTTTAAACGAGCTAATCGTCATCTTTTGAGAAGAGTGCCCACGAACAAAAGCAAAAGAAAACATGCGTGGAACGTGGGAAAAGACGATTTGGCAAAATAAAAGAAAGTTCGATTTAAATTTAAAACTTAACAGTTTTGGTTGTCCTGCTGGGCATGTTTTTGCCAGTCACAAGCCTTCTGTTTGCAGGGCACTAGAAGGTAAAAGGAAAAAATAGTACCTTGATCAGGTGGGGAGCAGCGGTCAGGCACTGATTAAGCTGAATCAATCAACGCTTGGTCGCTGCTCTACAGAGAGGAACGGAAATGATGCAAGACATGCCTTGATGAATTAGGAAACTGTAAAGAAGAGTGCCACATAAATAAAAAAATGGTGAGAGACATGCGGGCTCCAAGCCCTTTACTGAATACTACAGAGTCTATCAAGCGAGACCCTAAAAAGGTCAGTTAGTTAAAATAAACAAACATTGTTACTTCTAAATATCAATATTCCAAGGACGCCTAGATGGTCGTCAAGCAAAAAGTTCCTAGTGCATGGAGGGGCTTATGGTAGTTCTGAAGAGAGGCAAAGGACTTGGTCAGAGGGTGGCCTTGTTGGTGTGGTAGGGAAGCAATACCTCAAACATTATTACTGGGGTAGGGGAGCTTGCAATTCGGAGTAATTAAAATTATCACAAAGCAATCAAGTAATTCCACATCAAAATAACAAGCGTGCGGGCTGACAACCATGCTCTCAGCATCAACGAGCGCAGAGTGAAGTGAATTTTACCATCCTCTGTGCATTTTTATTGCGGGGCTCATTTACATTTAACTTGGCGCGCAGAACGAGTGAGAACCAGGTCAATAGAAACAAAAATCATCTATTTAAAAAGTTTAGTTTCACGTGGGCCTGTTGTGCTTACTTCTTTCAGAATAGCTTTTGAACCTCTGTCCTGTGTGTGTCTGTGACTGTCACGTGAAAAGGCAGTCAGGGCATCCAGGTGGACCCCATGTCACCTGGGGCACCGCCCACCAGTGCTGGAGTTTTAAACAGCACCCGGTTGCATTTTGGGACTTGTGCCTTTTCAATGTGAGCTCAAAGACGGGAGCCTGTGAAATTCTATTGGCTAAAAAATATTAACAGCGGAATGTGAATAGGCCACACAAGACATGACGTCACTGGAAAGCTAAACAGTATGTTGGGGAGACTGGGTGCGGCAATAGGGCTGATGTCATGAATACGTGCAACTCCTCAGTTATTTTTGAATGAACTGCTCATTCATTAGATCCCACCCAAAGAAATGAGCCCACCAGTATGAACACTTGTTTCATTAGAAAATGATGGAGTCACATTGCCTATGTAGAGCAGGTGCTTATACCTTGGTTGGAAGTCATTGCTCGGAGAGTGTTGTCTTTTAAGGTGATTGCACTAGGTCCGAGCAGGTGGGAGAAGACTTGTGCAGTGACTGAGTAAGAGAGATAACCTTCAATTACCACATCACCCTCCCGACATTGTAATCATGTCCATGAAATGGTTTATCAACTCGACTTTCCACACCAAGTGAGGAGACTCAGGGTTACGGTGCTCATGAAGTGCACAGACACACTGAGAGCAACAGGTAGCGTGGCCGAGCGGTCTAAGGTGCTGGATTAAGGCTCCAGTCTCTTTGGAGGCGTGGGTTCAAATCCCACCGCTGCCAGAGATGGATTTTTACAGATCTTAATGACGCATCTCCCTTCTGACCCTTCAATTTGCTTAAACAGTGACTCTACCAATAGGTCCCTAATTTTAAAACTCTTTTACAGTCTCCTTCTAAGTAAACTCCTAAACCGTGGACTCCAAGAAATCGGCTGATTGGCGCTGCTGTTGTTTTGCTTCATTCTGCTTAGATCACCTTCAAATGGAAGGTTTAACAAATCATTTGTTCTCCCCACGCGGTCACCCGCTCTTCTCTCTGCAAAATAAAATCGAACCTCTGTTAAATAAAGATTTAAAGTAAATTATCTATCTTCCCAAATAAAGTTGGTAAATGTGTTCTTCACAGTTATTTTAAAAATCAGGTTTAAAATAAACAACAGAGGTAGTCAGCAGGATTCAAACCCGTGCAGGGAACCCCCAAAGGATTTCAAGCCCATCACCTTAACCACTCGGCCATAACTACCAGCTCTCATTGAGCTCTACCGAAACTTTATATCACAACAAAATTGTGCAAAATGGCCGTGCAGACCTATATATGACTCCATTTAGTAGGATCTCTAACTGTGTGCAAAGGGCACATTGCTATGTTTCTGTCTAAGCTTTGCTTTAGGTGTGAGGTCTTAAGAACCAAAGCAGGCTCCACGCACACTTGCCTGCACAAAAAAACAAGCATTTGCAATGCGAAAGGTCTCACATTTGTGAGAGTTAGAGCTATTGGCGTTGCAAATGACAATGTCTTTTACCTAGGTTTTGGTTTTCTTTGGGAAAATTTGATGTGTCCACGTTGTGTTTTGGGGCACTTCCTGTCGCGGGCGCTAGGCCTACCCACACAAGTGAGGTAAAAAATGTTATCGGGAGACTTGGGGAAACATAGAATAGCAAAACAAGAGTTACTGCCCCTTGTCTTTATCTACATTTTTTCCTTCCAAATATAAGACAGTGTGTAAAAAAGACGTCTATTTGAGAAATGCCCTTTAATTTGCATGCTAGTGTGGGCACCCCAGAATTCAGAGATGTGCAAATAACCACTGCTCCTTCACTCCTTATCTTGTGCCCATTTTGGAAATAGAAAGGTTTTCTTGATACCTATTTTTCACTCTATATACTTCGGCAAATTAATTGCAGTATACCCGGTATAGAATGAAAACCCACTGCAAGGTGCAGCTCATTTATTTTCTCTGGATACCTAGGGTTCTTGATGAACCTACAAGCCCTATATATCCCCGCAACCAGAAGAGTCCAGCAGGCGTAATGGTATATTGCTTTCAAAAATCTGACATTGCAGAAAAAAGTTACAGAGTAAAACGTAGAGGAAAATGGCTGTTTTTTTCTTCTCAATTTCAATATTTTTTTTTTATTTCAGTTGTTATTTTCTGTAGGAAACACTTGTAAGATCTACACAAGTTACCCATTGCTGAATTCAGAATGTTGTCTTCTTTTCAAAAATGTTTAGGTTACTGGGACCCAGCATTGGTTTCACACCCATTTCTGTCACTGACTGGAAGGAGGCTAAAAGCACACAAAATCGTAAAAATGGGGTATGTCCCAGTAAAATGCCAAAATTGTGTTGAAAAATTGGGTTTTCTGATTCAAGTCTGCCTGTCCCTGAAAGCTGGGAAGCTGGTGATTTTAGCAGTGCAAACCCTTTGTTGATGCCAATTTCAGGGACAAAAACCACAAGCCTTCTTCTCCAGCCCTTTTTTCCATTTTTTTCTTTTTTAAAACAAAATTTTTACTGTATTTTGGCTAATTTCTTGGTCTCCTTCAGGGGAACCCACAAAGTCTGGGTACCTCTAGAATCCCTAGGATGTTGGAAAAAAAGGACGCAAATTTGGCGTGGATAGCTTATGTGGACAAAAATCTATGAGGGCCTAAGCGCGCCCTGCCCCAAATAGCCCAAAAAATGCCTGGCACCTGAGGGGGAAAAGGCTGGCAGCGAAGGGGTTAAAATGCACTATTTTATTCCAATTTCTTCACTTAGCTTCAGATGAACTATTTTTCCCTCCCACCAACTCCTTTCAAAGTGCACCAGCCACCACTGCCTTGGGTGGGACAGATTGTTTTCGATTGCAGTATGGCAGATTGTTTTGGATTGCAGTGTGGTAGTTTGTTTTTGATTGGAGTGCAGCAGATTGCAGTGGGGTAGATTGTTTTGAATTGGAGTAGGGGAGATTGTTTTGAAGTGGAGTCGGGCAGATTGGAGTGGGGCAGATTGTTTTGGATCGAAGTGGGACAGATTGTTTTGGAGTGGTGCAGATTGTTTTTTATTATAGTGGGGCACATTGGAGTGAGACAGATTTGCTTGGGGTGGGTGGAGAGGATTGGAGTAGGATGAGTTAGAGTGGATTGGATTCGGGTGAGTGATTTGGACTGGAGTGAGGTGGATTAGTGTGGGTGAAGTGGTCTGGATGGGGTGGATTGTAGTGGGGAAGATTGGAGTGGGGTGGATTGAAGTGTACCGCAGGATTATGTGTTAAAGATTAATTTCAGAATTTACACATAATAAAGAAACACTGTTGATTTGCAATATTTTAAACGAGCTAATCGTCATCTTTTGAGAAGAGTGCCCACGAACAAAAGCAAAAGAAAACATGCGTGGAACGTGGGAAAAGACGATTTGGCAAAATAAAAGAAAGTTCGATTTAAATTTAAAACTTAACAGTTTTGGTTGTCCTGCTGGGCATGTTTTTGCCAGTCACAAGCCTTCTGTTTGCAGGGCACTAGAAGGTAAAAGGAAAAAATAGTACCTTGATCAGGTGGGGAGCAGCGGTCAGGCACTGATTAA
Source organism: Pleurodeles waltl (assembly GCF_031143425.1). Lineage (NCBI taxonomy): Eukaryota > Metazoa > Chordata > Amphibia > Caudata > Salamandridae > Pleurodeles > Pleurodeles waltl. The sequence continues at coordinate 125,892,935 of NC_090451.1, forward strand.
GCTGAATCAATCAACGCTTGGTCGCTGCTCTACAGAGAGGAACGGAAATGATGCAAGACATGCCTTGATGAATTAGGAAACTGTAAAGAAGAGTGCCACATAAATAAAAAAATGGTGAGAGACATGCGGGCTCCAAGCCCTTTACTGAATGCTACAGAGTCTATCAAGCGAGACCCTAAAAAGGTCAGTTAGTTAAAATAAACAAACATTGTTACTTCTAAATATCAATATTCCAAGGACGCCTAGATGGTCGTCAAGCAAAAAGTTCCTAGTGCATGGAGGGCCTTATGGTAGTTCTGAAGAGAGGCAAAGGACTTGGTCAGAGGGTGGCCTTGTTGGTGTGGTAGGGAAGCAATACCTCAAACGTTATTACTGGGGTAGGGGAGCTTGCAATTCGGAGTAATGAAAATTATCACAAAGCAATCAAGTAATTCCACATCAAAATAACAAGCGTGCGGGCTGACAACCATGCTCTCAGCATCAACGAGCGCAGAGTGAAGTGAATTTTACCATCCTCTGTGCATTTTTATTGCGGGGCTCATTTACATTTGACTTGGCGCGCAGAACGAGTGAGAACCAGGTCAATAGAAACAAAAATCATCTATTTAAAAAGTTTAGTTTCACGTGGGCCTGTTGTGCTTACTTCTTTCAGAATAGCTTTTGAACCTCTGTCCTGTGTGTGTCTGTGACTGTCACGTGAAAAGGCAGTCAGGGCATCCAGGTGGGCCCCATGTCACCTGGGGCACCGCCCACCAGTGCTGGAGTTTTAAACAGCACCCGGTTGCATTTTGGGACTTGTGCCTTTTCAATGTGAGCTCAAAGACGGGAGCCTGTGAAATTCTATTGGCTAAAAAATATTAACAGCGGAATGTGAATAGGCCACACAAGACATGACGTCACTGGAAAGCTAAACAGTATGTTGGGGAGACTGGGTGCGGCAATAGGGCTGATGTCATGAATACGTGCAACTCCTCAGTTATTTTTGAATGAACTGCTCATTCATTAGATCCCACCCAAAGAAATGAGCCCACCAGTATGAACACTTGTTTCATTAGAAAATGATGGAGTCACATTGCCTATGTAGAGCAGGTGCTTATACCTTGGTTGGAAGTCATTGCTCGGAGAGTGTTGTCTTTTAAGGTGATTGCACTAGGTCCGAGCAGGTGGGAGAAGACTTGTGCAGTGACTGAGTAAGAGAGATAACCTTCAATTACCACATCACCCTCCCGACATTGTAATCATGTCCATGAAATGGTTTATCAACTCGACTTTCCACACTCAGTGAGGAGGCTCAGGGTTGCGGTGCTCATCAAGTGCACAGACACACTGAGAGCAGCAGGTAGCGTGGCCGAGCGGTCTAAGGCGCTGGATTAAGGCTCCAGTCTCTTTGGAGGCGTGGGTTCAAATCCCACCGCTGCCAGAGATGGATTTTTACAGATCTTAATGACGCTTCTCCCTTCTGACCCTTCAATTTGCATAAACAGTGACTCTACCAATAGGTCCCTAATTTTAAAACTCTTTTACAGTCTCCTTCTAAGTAAACTCCTAAACCGTGGACTCCAAGAAATCGGCTGATTGGCGCTGCTGTTGTTTTGCTTCATTCTGCTTAGATCACCTTCAAATGGAAGGTTTAACAAATAATTTGTTCTCCCCACGCGGTCACCCGCTCTTCTCTCTGCAAAATAAAATCGAACCTCTGTTAAATAAAGATTTAAAGTAAATTATCTATCTTCCCAAATAAAGTTGGTAAATGTGTTCTTCACAGTTATTTTAAAAATCAGGTTTAAAATAAACAACAGAGGTAGTCAGCAGGATTCAAACCCGTGCAGGGAACCCCCAAAGGATTTCAAGCCCATCACCTTAACCACTCGGCCATAACTACCAACTCTCATTGAGCTCTACCGAAACTTTATATCACAACAAAATTGTGCAAAATGGCCGTGCAGACCTATATATGACTCCATTTAGTAGGATCTCTAACTGTGTGCAAAGGGCACATTGCTATGTTTCTGTCTAAGCTTTGCTTTAGGTCTGAGGTCTTAAGAACCAAAGCAGGCTCCACGCACACTTGCCTGCACAAAAAAACAAGCATTTGCAATGCGAAAGGTCTCACATTTGTGAGAGTTAGAGCTATTGGCGTTGCAAATGACAATGTCTTTTACCTAGGTTTTGGTTTTCTTTGGGAAAATTTGATGTGTCCACGTTGTGTTTTGGGGCACTTCCTGTCGCGGGCGCTAGGCCTACCCACACAAGTGAGGTAAAAAATGTTATCGGGAGACTTGGGGAAACATAGAATAGCAAAACAAGAGTTACTGCCCCTTGTCTTTATCTACATTTTTTCCTTCCAAATATAAGACAGTGTGTAAAAAAGACGTCTATTTGAGAAATGCCCTTTAATTCGCATGCTAGTGTGGGCACCCCAGAATTTAGAGATGTGCAAATAACCACTGCTCCTTCACTCCTTATCTTGTGCCCATTTTGGAAATAGAAAGGTTTTCTTGATACCTATTTTTCACTCTATATACTTCGGCAAATTAATTGCAGTATACCCGGTATAGAATGAAAACCCACTGCAAGGTGCAGCTCATTTATTTTCTCTGGATACCTAGGGTTCTTGATGAACCTACAAGCCCTATATATCCCCGCAACCAGAAGAGTCCAGCAGGCGTAATGGTATATTGCTTTCAAAAATCTGACATTGCAGAAAAAAGTTACAGAGTAAAACGTAGAGGAAAATGGCTGTTTTTTTCTTCTCAATTTCAATATTTTTTTTTTATTTCAGTTGTTATTTTCTGTAGGAAACACTTGTAAGATCTACACAAGTTACCCATTGCTGAATTCAGAATGTTGTCTTCTTTTCAAAAATGTTTAGGTTACTGGGACCCAGCATTGGTTTCACACCCATTTCTGTCACTGACTGGAAGGAGGCTAAAAGCACACAAAATCGTAAAAATGGGGTATGTCCCAGTAAAATGCCAAAATTGTGTTGAAAAATTGGGTTTTCTGATTCAAGTCTGCCTGTCCCTGAAAGCTGGGAAGCTGGTGATTTTAGCAGTGCAAACCCTTTGTTGATGCCAATTTCAGGGACAAAAACCACAAGCCTTCTTCTCCAGCCCTTTTTTCCATTTTTTCTTTTTTAAAACAAAATTTTTACTGTATTTTGGCTAATTTCTTGGTCTCCTTCAGGGGAACCCACAAAGTCTGGGTACCTCTAGAATCCCTAGGATGTTGGAAAAAAAGGACGCAAATTTGGCATGGATAGCTTATGTGGACAAAAATCTATGAGGGCCTAAGCGCGCCCTGCCCCAAATAGCCAAAAAAATGCCTGGCACCTGAGGGGGAAAAGGCTGGCAGCGAAGGGGTTAAAATGCACTATTTTATTCCAATTTCTTCACTTAGCTTCAGATGAACTATTTTTCCCTCCCACCAACTCCTTCCAAAGTGCACCAGCCACCACTGCCTTGGGTGGGACAGATTGTTTTCGATTGCAGTATGGCAGATTGTTTTGGATTGCAGTGTGGTAGTTTGTTTTTGATTGGAGTGCAGCAGATTGCAGTGGGGTAGATTGTTTTGAATTGGAGTAGGGGAGATTGTTTTGAAGTGGAGTGGGGCAGATTGTTTTGGATCGAAGTGGGACAGATTGTTTTGGAGTGGTGCAGATTGTTTTTTATTATAGTGGGGCACATTGGAGTGAGACAGATTTGCTTGGGGTGGGTGGAGAGGATTGGAGTAGGATGAGTTAGAGTGGATTGGATTCGGGTGAGTGATTTGGACTGGAGTGAGGTGGATTAGTGTGGGTGAAGTGGTCTGGATGGGGTGGATTGTAGTGGGGAAGATTGGAGTGGGGTGGATTGAAGTGTACCGCAGGATTATGTGTTAAAGATTAATTTCAGAATTTACACATAATAAAGAAACACTGTTGATTTGCAATATTTTAAACGAGCTAATCGTCATCTTTTGAGAAGAGTGCCCACGAACAAAAGCAAAAGAAAACATGCGTGGAACGTGGGAAAAGACGATTTGGCAAAATAAAAGAAAGTTCGATTTAAATTTAAAACTTAACAGTTTTGGTTGTCCTGCTGGGCATGTTTTTGCCAGTCACAAGCCTTCTGTTTGCAGGGCACTAGAAGGTAAAAGGAAAAAATAGTACCTTGATCAGGTGGGGAGCAGCGGTCAGGCACTGATTAAGCTGAATCAATCAACGCTTGGTCGCTGCTCTACAGAGAGGAACGGAAATGATGCAAGACATGCCTTGATGAATTAGGAAACTGTAAAGAAGAGTGCCACATAAATAAAAAAATGGTGAGAGACATGCGGGCTCCAAGCCCTTTACTGAATACTACAGAGTCTATCAAGCGAGACCCTAAAAAGGTCAGTTAGTTAAAATAAACAAACATTGTTACTTCTAAATATCAATATTCCAAGGACGCCTAGATGGTCGTCAAGCAAAAAGTTCCTAGTGCATGGAGGGGCTTATGGTAGTTCTGAAGAGAGGCAAAGGACTTGGTCAGAGGGTGGCCTTGTTGGTGTGGTAGGGAAGCAATACCTCAAACATTATTACTGGGGTAGGGGAGCTTGCAATTCGGAGTAATGAAAATTATCACAAAGCAATCAAGTAATTCCACATCAAAATAACAAGCGTGCGGGCTGACAACCATGCTCTCAGCATCAACGAGCGCAGAGTGAAGTGAATTTTACCATCCTCTGTGCATTTTTATTGCGGGGCTCATTTACATTTAACTTGGCGCGCAGAACGAGTGAGAACCAGGTCAATAGAAACAAAAATCATCTATTTAAAAAGTTTAGTTTCACGTGGGCCTGTTGTCCTTACTTCTTTCAGAATAGCTTTTGAACCTCTGTCCTGTGTGTGTCTGTGACTGTCACGTGAAAAGGCAGTCAGGGCATCCAGGTGGACCCCATGTCACCTGGGGCACCGCCCACCAGTGCTGGAGTTTTAAACAGCACCCGGTTGCATTTTGGGACTTGTGCCTTTTCAATGTGAGCTCAAAGACGGGAGCCTGTGAAATTCTATTGGCTAAAAAATATTAACAGCGGAATGTGAATAGGCCACACAAGACATGACGTCACTGGAAAGCTAAACAGTATGTTGGGGAGACTGGGTGCGGCAATAGGGCTGATGTCATGAATACGTGCAACTCCTCAGTTATTTTTGAATGAACTGCTCATTCATTAGATCCCACCCAAAGAAATGAGCCCACCAGTATGAACACTTGTTTCATTAGAAAATGATGGAGTCACATTGCCTATGTAGAGCAGGTGCTTATACCTTGGTTGGAAGTCATTGCTCGGAGAGTGTTGTCTTTTAAGGTGATTGCACTAGGTCCGAGCAGGTGGGAGAAGACTTGTGCAGTGACTGAGTAAGAGAGATAACCTTCAATTACCACATCACCCTCCCGACATTGTAATCATGTCCATGAAATGGTTTATCAACTCGACTTTCCACACTCAGTGAGGAGGCTCAGGGTTGCGGTGCTCATCAAGTGCACAGACACACTGAGAGCAGCAGGTAGCGTGGCCGAGCGGTCTAAGGCGCTGGATTAAGGCTCCAGTCTCTTTGGAGGCGTGGGTTCAAATCCCACCGCTGCCAGAGATGGATTTTTACAGATCTTAATGACGCTTCTCCCTTCTGACCCTTCAATTTGCATAAACAGTGACTCTACCAATAGGTCCCTAATTTTAAAACTCTTTTACAGTCTCCTTCTAAGTAAACTCCTAAACCGTGGACTCCAAGAAATCGGCTGATTGGCGCTGCTGTTGTTTTGCTTCATTCTGCTTAGATCACCTTCAAATGGAAGGTTTAACAAATAATTTGTTCTCCCCACGCGGTCACCCGCTCTTCTCTCTGCAAAATAAAATCGAACCTCTGTTAAATAAAGATTTAAAGTAAATTATCTATCTTCCCAAATAAAGTTGGTAAATGTGTTCTTCACAGTTATTTTAAAAATCAGGTTTAAAATAAACAACAGAGGTAGTCAGCAGGATTCAAACCCGTGCAGGGAACCCCCAAAGGATTTCAAGCCCATCAACTTAACCACTCGGCCATAACTACCAGCTCTCATTGAGCTCTACCGAAACTTTATATCACAACAAAATTGTGCAAAATGGCCGTGCAGACCTATATATGACTTCATTTAGTAGGATCTCTAACTGTGTGCAAAGGGCACATTGCTATGTTTCTGTCTAAGCTTTGCTTTAGGTCTGAGGTCTTAAGAACCAAAGCAGGCTCCACGCACACTTGCCTGCACAAAAAAACAAGCATTTGCAATGCGAAAGGTCTCACATTTGTGAGAGTTAGAGCTATTGGCGTTGCAAATGACAATGTCTTTTACCTAGGTTTTGCTTTTCTTTGGGAAAATTTGATGTGTCCACGTTGTGTTTTGGGGCACTTCCTGTCGCGGGCGCTAGGCCTACCCACACAAGTGAGGTAAAAAATGTTATCGGGAGACTTGGGGAAACATAGAATAGCAAAACAAGAGTTACTGCCCCTTGTCTTTATCTACATTTTTTCCTTCCAAATATAAGACAGTGTGTAAAAAAGACGTCTATTTGAGAAATGCCCTTTAATTCGCATGCTAGTGTGGGCACCCCAGAATTCAGAGATGTGCAAATAACCACTGCTCCTTCACTCCTTATCTTGTGCCCATTTTGGAAATAGAAAGGTTTTCTTGATACCTATTTTTCACTCTATATACTTCGGCAAATTAATTGCAGTATACCCGGTATAGAATGAAAACCCACTGCAAGGTGCAGCTCATTTATTTTCTCTGGATACCTAGGGTTCTTGATGAACCTACAAGCCCTATATATCCCCACAACCAGAAGAGTCCAGCAGGCGTAATGGTATATTGCTTTCAAAAATCTGACATTGCAGAAAAAAGTTACAGAGTAAAACGTAGAGGAAAATGGCTGTTTTTTTCTTCTAAATTTCAATATTTTTTTTTTATTTCAGTTGTTATTTTCTGTAGGAAACACTTGTAAGATCTACACAAGTTACCCATTGCTGAATTCAGAATGTTGTCTTCTTTTCAAAAATGTTTAGGTTACTGGGACCCAGCATTGGTTTCACACCCATTTCTGTCACTGACTGGAAGGAGGCTAAAAGCACACAAAATCGTAAAAATGGGGTATGTCCCAGTAAAATGCCAAAATTGTGTTGAAAAATTGGGTTTTCTGATTCAAGTCTGCCTGTCCCTGAAAGCTGGGAAGCTGGTGATTTTAGCAGTGCAAACCCTTTGTTGATGCCAATTTCAGGGACAAAAACCACAAGCCTTCTTCTCCAGCCCTTTTTTCCATTTTTTCTTTTTTAAAACAAAATTTTTACTGTATTTTGGCTAATTTCTTGGTCTCCTTCAGGGGAACCCACAAAGTCTGGGTACCTCTAGAATCCCTAGGATGTTGGAAAAAAAGGACGCAAATTTGGCGTGGATAGCTTATGTGGACAAAAATCTATGAGGGCCTAAGCGCGCCCTGCCCCAAATAGCCAAAAAAATGCCTGGCACCTGAGGGGGAAAAGGCTGGCAGCGAAGGGGTTAAAATGCACTATTTTATTCCAATTTCTTCACTTAGCTTCAGATGAACTATTTTTCCCTCCCACCAACTCCTTTCAAAGTGCACCAGTCACCACTGCCTTGGGTGGGACAGATTGTTTTCGATTGCAGTATGGCAGATTGTTTTGGATTGCAGTGTGGTAGTTTGTTTTTGATTGGAGTGCAGCAGATTGCAGTGGGGTAGATTGTTTTGAATTGGAGTAGGGGAGATTGTTTTGAAGTGGAGTGGGGCAGATTGTTTTGGATCGAAGTGGGACAGATTGTTTTGGAGTGGTGCAGATTGTTTTTTATTATAGTGGGGCACATTGGAGTGAGACAGATTTGCTTGGGGTGGGTGGAGAGGATTGGAGTAGGATGAGTTAGAGTGGATTGGATTCGGGTGAGTGATTTGGACTGGAGTGAGGTGGATTAGTGTGGGTGAAGTGGTCTGGATGGGGTGGATTGTAGTGGGGAAGATTGGAGTGGGGTGGATTGAAGTGTACCGCAGGATTATGTGTTAAAGATTAATTTCAGAATTTACACATAATAAAGAAACACTGTTGATTTGCAATATTTTAAACGAGCTAATCGTCATCTTTTGAGAAGAGTGCCCACGAACAAAAGCAAAAGAAAACATGCGTGGAACGTGGGAAAAGACGATTTGGCAAAATAAAAGAAAGTTCGATTTAAATTTAAAACTTAACAGTTTTGGTTGTCCTGCTGGGCATGTTTTAGCCAGTCACAAGCCTTCTGTTTGCAGGGCACTAGAAGGTAAAAGGAAAAAATAGTACCTTGATCAGGTGGGGAGCAGCGGTCAGGCACTGATTAAGCTGAATCAATCAACGCTTGGTCGCTGCTCTACAGAGAGGAACGGAAATGATGCAAGACATGCCTTGATGAATTAGGAAACTGTAAAGAAGAGTGCCACATAAATAAAAAAATGGTGAGAGACATGCGGGCTCCAAGCCCTTTACTGAATACTACAGAGTCTATCAAGCGAGACCCTAAAAAGGTCAGTTAGTTAAAATAAACAAACATTGTTACTTCTAAATATCAATATTCCAAGGACGCCTAGATGGTCGTCAAGCAAAAAGTTCCTAGTGCATGGAGGGGCTTATGGTAGTTCTGAAGAGAGGCAAAGGACTTGGTCAGAGGGTGGCCTTGTTGGTGTGGTAGGGAAGCAATACCTCAAACATTATTACTGGGGTAGGGGAGCTTGCAATTCGGAGTAATTAAAATTATCACAAAGCAATCAAGTAATTCCACATCAAAATAACAAGCGTGCGGGCTGACAACCATGCTCTCAGCATCAACGAGCGCAGAGTGAAGTGAATTTTACCATCCTCTGTGCATTTTTATTGCGGGGCTCATTTACATTTGACTTGGCGCGCAGAACGAGTGAGAACCAGGTCAATAGAAACAAAAGTCATCTATTTAAAAAGTTTAGTTTCACGTGGGCCTGTTGTCCTTACTTCTTTCAGAATAGCTTTTGAACCTCTGTCCTGTGTGTGTCTGTGACTGTCACGTGAAAAGGCAGTCAGAGCATCCAGGTGGGCCCCATGTCACCTGGGGCACCGCCCACCAGTGCTGGAGTTTTAAACAGCACCCGGTTGCATTTTGGGACTTGTGCCTTTTCAATGTGAGCTCAAAGACCGGGAAGTGTGGAATTCTGTTGGCTAAAAAATATTAACAGCGGAATGTGAATAGGCCACACAAGACATGACGTCACTGGAAAGCTAAACAGTATGTTGGGGAGACTGGGTGCGGCAATAGGGCTGATGTCATGAATACGTGCAACTCCTCAGTTATTTTTGAATGAACTGCTCATTCATTAGATCCCACCCTAAGAAATGACCCCACCAGTATGAACACTTGTTTCATTAGAAAATGATGGAGTCACATTGCCTATGTAGAGCAGGTGCTTATACCTTGGTTGGAAGTCATTGCTCGGAGAGTGTTGTCTTTTAAGGTGATTGCACTAGGTCCGAGCAGGTGGGAGAAGACTTGTGCAGTGACTGAGTAAGAGAGATAACCTTCAATTACCACATCACCCTCCCGACATTGTAATCATGTCCATGAAATGGTTTATCAACTCGACTTTCCACACTAAGTGAGGAGACTCAGGGTTACGGTGCTCATGAAGTGCTCAGACACACTGAGAGCAACAGGTAGCGGGGCCGAGCGGTCTAAGGCGCTGGATTAAGGCTCCAGTCTCTTTGGAGGCGTGGGTTCAAATCCCACCGCTGCCAGAGATGGATTTTTACAGATCTTAATGACGCATCTCCCTTCTGACCCTTCAATTTGCATAAACAGTGACTCTATCAATAGGTCCCTAATTTTAAAACTCTTTTACAGTCTCCTTCTAAGTAAACTCCTAAACCGTGGACTCCAAGAAATCGGCTGATTGGCGCTGCTGTTGTTTTGCTTCATTCTGCTTAGATCACCTTCAAATGGAAGGTTTAACAAATCATTTGTTCTCCCCACGCGGTCACCCGCTCTTCTCTCTGCAAAATAAAATCGAACCTCTGTTAAATAAAGATTTAAAGTAAATTATCTATCTTCCCAAATAAAGTTGGTAAATGTGTTCTTCACAGTTATTTTAAAAATCAGGTTTAAAATAAACAACAGAGGTAGTTAGCAGGATTCAAACCCGTGCAGGGAACCCCCAAAGGATTTCAAGCCCATCACCTTAACCACTCGGCCATAACTACCAGCTCTCATTGAGCTCTACCGAAACTTTATATCACAACAAAATTGTGCAAAATGGCCGTGCAGACCTATATATGACTCCATTTAGTAGGATCTCTAACTGTGTGCAAAGGGCACATTGCTATGTTTCTGTCTAAGCTTTGCTTTAGGTCTGAGGTCTTAAGAACCAAAGCAGGCTCCACGCACACTTGCCTGCACAAAAAAACAAGCATTTGCAATGCGAAAGGTCTCACATTTGTGAGAGTTAGAGCTATTGGCGTTGCAAATGACAATGTCTTTTACCTAGGTTTTGGTTTTCTTTGGGAAAATTTGATGTGTCCACATTGTGTTTTGGGGCACTTCCTGTCGCGGGCGCTAGGCCTACCCACACAAGTGAGGTAAAAAATGTTATCGGGAGACTTGGGGAAACATAGAATAGCAAAACAAGAGTTACTGCCCCTTGTCTTTATCTACATTTTTTCCTTCCAAATATAAGACAGTGTGTAAAAAAGACGTCTATTTGAGAAATGCCCTTTAATTCGCATGCTAGTGTGGGCACCCCAGAATTCAGAGATGTGCAAATAACCACTGCTCCTTCACTCCTTATCTTGTGCCCATTTTGGAAATAGAAAGGTTTTCTTGATACCTATTTTTCACTCTATATACTTCGGCAAATTAATTGCAGTATACCCGGTATAGAATGAAAACCCACTGCAAGGTGCAGCTCATTTATTTTCTCTGGATACCTAGGGTTCTTGATGAACCTTCAAGCCCTATATATCCCCGCAACCAGAAGAGTCCAGCAGGCGTAATGGTATATTGCTTTCAAAAATCTGACATTGCAGAAAAAAGTTACAGAGTAAAACGTAGAGGAAAATGGCTGTTTTTTTCTTCTCAATTTCAATATTTTTTTTTTATTTCAGTTGTTATTTTCTGTAGGAAACACTTGTAAGATCTACACAAGTTACCCATTGCTGAATTCAGAATGTTGTCTTCTTTTCAAAAATGTTTAGGTTACTGGGACCCAGCATTGGTTTCACACCCATTTCTGTCACTGACTGGAAGGAGGCTAAAAGCACACAAAATCGTAAAAATGGGGTATGTCCCAGTAAAATGCCAAAATTGTGTTGAAAAATTGGGTTTTCTGATTCAAGTCTGCCTGTCCCTGAAAGCTGGGAAGCTGGTGATTTTAGCAGTGCAAACCCTTTGTTGATGCCAATTTCAGGGACAAAAACCACAAGCCTTCTTCTCCAGCCCTTTTTTCCATTTTTTTCTTTTTTAAAACAAAATTTTTACTGTATTTTGGCTAATTTCTTGGTCTCCTTCAGGGGAACCCACAAAGTCTGGGTACCTCTAGAATCCCTAGGATGTTGGAAAAAAAGGACGCAAATTTGGCGTGGATAGCTTATGTGGACAAAAATCTATGAGGGCCTAAGCGCGCCCTGCCCCAAATAGCCAAAAAAATGCCTGGCACCTGAGGGGGAAAAGGCTGGCAGCGAAGGGGTTAAAATGCACTATTTTATTCCAATTTCTTCACTTAGCTTCAGATGAACTATTTTTCCCTCCCACCAACTCCTTTCAAAGTGCACCAGCCACCACTGCCTTGGGTGGGACAGATTGTTTTCGATTGCAGTATGGCAGATTGTTTTGGATTGCAGTGTGGTAGTTTGTTTTTGATTGGAGTGCAGCAGATTGCAGTGGGGTAGATTGTTTTGAATTGGAGTAGGGGAGATTGTTTTGAAGTGGAGTCGGGCAGATTGGAGTGGGGCAGATTGTTTTGGATCGAAGTGGGACAGATTGTTTTGGAGTGGTGCAGATTGTTTTTTATTATAGTGGGGCACATTGGAGTGAGACAGATTTGCTTGGGGTGGGTGGAGAGGATTGGAGTAGGATGAGTTAGAGTGGATTGGATTCGGGTGAGTGATTTGGACTGGAGTGAGGTGGATTAGTGTGGGTGAAGTGGTCTGGATGGGGTGGATTGTAGTGGGGAAGATTGGAGTGGGGTGGATTGAAGTGTACCGCAGGATTATGTGTTAAAGATTAATTTCAGAATTTACACATAATAAAGAAACACTGTTGATTTGCAATATTTTAAACGAGCTAATCGTCATCTTTTGAGAAGAGTGCCCACGAACAAAAGCAAAAGAAAACATGCGTGGAACGTGGGAAAAGACGATTTGGCAAAATAAAAGAAAGTTCGATTTAAATTTAAAACTTAACAGTTTTGGTTGTCCTGCTGGGCATGTTTTTGCCAGTCACAAGCCTTCTGTTTGCAGGGCACTAGAAGGTAAAAGGAAAAAATAGTACCTTGATCAGGTGGGGAGCAGCGGTCAGGCACTGATTAAGCTGAATCAATCAACGCTTGGTCGCTGCTCTACAGAGAGGAACGGAAATGATGCAAGACATGCCTTGATGAATTAGGAAACTGTAAAGAAGAGTGCCACATAAATAAAAAAATGGTGAGAGACATGCGGGCTCCAAGCCCTTTACTGAATGCTACAGAGTCTATCAAGCGAGACCCTAAAAAGGTCAGTTAGTTAAAATAAACAAACATTGTTACTTCTAAATATCAATATTCCAAGGACGCCTAGATGGTCGTCAAGCAAAAAGTTCCTAGTGCATGGAGGGGCTTATGGTAGTTCTGAAGAGAGGCAAAGGACTTGGTCAGAGGGTGGCCTTGTTGGTGTGGTAGGGAAGCAATACCTCAAACGTTATTACTGGGGTAGGGGAGCTTGCAATTCGGAGTAATGAAAATTATCACAAAGCAATCAAGTAATTCCACATCAAAATAACAAGCGTGCGGGCTGACAACCATGCTCTCAGCATCAACGAGCGCAGAGTGAAGTGAATTTTACCATCCTCTGTGCATTTTTATTGCGGGGCTCATTTACATTTGACTTGGCGCGCAGAACGAGTGAGAACCAGGTCAATAGAAACAAAAATCATCTATTTAAAAAGTTTCGTTTCACGTGGGCCTGTTGTGCTTACTTCTTTCAGAATAGCTTTTGAACCTCTGTCCTGTGTGTGTCTGTGACTGTCACGTGAAAGGCAGTCAGAGCATCCAGGTGGACCCCATGTCACCTGGGGCACCGCCCACCAGTGCTGGAGTTTTAAACAGCACCCGGTTGCATTTTGGGACTTGTGCCTTTTCAATGTGAGCTCAAAGACCGGGAAGTGTGGAATTCTGTTGGCTAAAAAATATTAACAGCGGAATGTGAATAGGCCACACAAGACATGACGTCACTGGAAAGCTAAACAGTATGTTGGGGAGACTGGGTGCGGCAATAGGGCTGATGTCATGAATACGTGCAACTCCTCAGTTATTTTTGAATGAACTGCTCATTCATTAGATCCCACCCAAAGAAATGAGCCCACCAGTATGAACACTTGTTTCATTAGAAAATGATGGAGTCACATTGCCTATGTAGAGCAGGTGCTTATACCTTGGTTGGAAGTCATTGCTCGGAGAGTGTTGTCTTTTAAGGTGATTGCACTAGGTCCGAGCAGGTGGGAGAAGACTTGTGCAGTGACTGAGTAAGAGAGATAACCTTCAATTACCACATCACCCTCCCGACATTGTAATCATGTCCATGAAATGGTTTATCAACTCGACTTTCCACACTCAGTGAGGAGGCTCAGGGTTGCGGTGCTCATCAAGTGCACAGACACACTGAGAGCAGCAGGTAGCGTGGCCGAGCGGTCTAAGGCGCTGGATTAAGGCTCCAGTCTCTTTGGAGGCGTGGGTTCAAATCCCACCGCTGCCAGAGATGGATTTTTACAGATCTTAATGACGCATCTCCCTTCTGACCCTTCAATTTGCATAAACAGTGACTCTACCAATAGGTCCCTAATTTTAAAACTCTTTTACAGTCTCCTTCTAAGTAAACTCCTAAACCGTGGACTCCAAGAAATCGGCTGATTGGCGCTGCTGTTGTTTTGCTTCATTCTGCTTAGATCACCTTCAAATGGAAGGTTTAACAAATCATTTGTTCTCCCCACGCGGTCACCCGCTCTTCTCTCTGCAAAATAAAATCGAACCTCTGTTAAATAAAGATTTAAAGTAAATTATCTATCTTCCCAAATAAAGTTGGTAAATGTGTTCTTCACAGTTATTTTAAAAATCAGGTTTAAAATAAACAACAGAGGTAGTCAGCAGGATTCAAACCCGTGCAGGGAACCCCCAAAGGATTTCAAGCCCATCACCTTAACCACTCGGCCATAACTACCAGCTCTCATTGAGCTCTACCGAAACTTTATATCACAACAAAATTGTGCAAAATGGCCGTGCAGACCTATATATGACTCCATTTAGTAGGATCTCTAACTGTGTGCAAAGGGCACATTGCTATGTTTCTGTCTAAGCTTTGCTTTAGGTCTGAGGTCTTAAGAACCAAAGCAGGCTCCACGCACACTTGCCTGCACAAAAAAACAAGCATTTGCAATGCGAAAGGTCTCACATTTGTGAGAGTTAGAGCTATTGGCGTTGCAAATGACAATGTCTTTTACCTAGGTTTTGCTTTTCTTTGGGAAAATTTGATGTGTCCACGTTGTGTTTTGGGGCACTTCCTGTCGCGGGCGCTAGGCCTACCCACACAAGTGAGGTAAAAAATGTTATCGGGAGACTTGGGGAAACATAGAATAGCAAAACAAGAGTTACTGCCCCTTGTCTTTATCTACATTTTTTCCTTCCAAATATAAGACAGTGTGTAAAAAAGACGTCTATTTGAGAAATGCCCTTTAATTCGCATGCTAGTGTGGGCACCCCAGAATTCAGAGATGTGCAAATAACCACTGCTCCTTCACTCCTTATCTTGTGCCCATTTTGGAAATAGAAAGGTTTTCTTGATACCTATTTTTCACTCTATATACTTCGGCAAATTAATTGCAGTATACCCGGTATAGAATGAAAACCCACTGCAAGGTGCAGCTCATTTATTTTCTCTGGATACCTAGGGTTCTTGATGAACCTACAAGCCCTATATATCCCCGCAACCAGAAGAGTCCAGCAGGCGTAATGGTATATTGCTTTCAAAAATCTGACATTGCAGAAAAAAGTTACAGAGTAAAACGTAGAGGAAAATGGCTGTTTTTTTCTTCTCAATTTCAATATTTTTTTTTTATTTCAGTTGTTATTTTCTGTAGGAAACACTTGTAAGATCTACACAAGTTACCCATTGCTGAATTCAGAATGTTGTCTTCTTTTCAAAAATGTTTAGGTTACTGGGACCCAGCATTGGTTTCACACCCATTTCTGTCACTGACTGGAAGGAGGCTAAAAGCACACAAAATCGTAAAAATGGGGTATGTCCCAGTAAAATGCCAAAATTGTGTTGAAAAATTGGGTTTTCTGATTCAAGTCTGCCTGTCCCTGAAAGCTGGGAAGCTGGTGATTTTAGCAGTGCAAACCCTTTGTTGATGCCAATTTCAGGGACAAAAACCACAAGCCTTCTTCTCCAGCCCTTTTTTCCATTTTTTTCTTTTTTAAAACAAAATTTTTACTGTATTTTGGCTAATTTCTTGGTCTCCTTCAGGGGAACCCACAAAGTCTGGGTACCTCTAGAATCCCTAGGATGTTGGAAAAAAAGGACGCAAATTTGGCGTGGATAGCTTATGTGGACAAAAATCTATGAGGGCCTAAGCGCGCCCTGCCCCAAATAGCCAAAAAAATGCCTGGCACCTGAGGGGGAAAAGGCTGGCAGCGAAGGGGTTAAAATGCACTATTTTATTCCAATTTCTTCACTTAGCTTCAGATGAACTATTTTTCCCTCCCACCAACTCCTTTCAAAGTGCACCAGCCACCACTGCCTTGGGTGGGACAGATTGTTTTCGATTGCAGTATGGCAGATTGTTTTGGATTGCAGTGTGGTAGTTTGTTTTTGATTGGAGTGCAGCAGATTGCAGTGGGGTAGATTGTTTTGAATTGGAGTAGGGGAGATTGTTTTGAAGTGGAGTCGGGCAGATTGGAGTGGGGCAGATTGTTTTGGATCGAAGTGGGACAGATTGTTTTGGAGTGGTGCAGATTGTTTTTTATTATAGTGGGGCACATTGGAGTGAGACAGATTTGCTTGGGGTGGGTGGAGAGGATTGGAGTAGGATGAGTTAGAGTGGATTGGATTCGGGTGAGTGATTTGGACTGGAGTGAGGTGGATTAGTGTGGGTGAAGTGGTCTGGATGGGGTGGATTGTAGTGGGGAAGATTGTAGTGGGGTGGATTGAAGTGTACCGCAGGATTATGTGTTAAAGATTAATTTCAGAATTTACACATAATAAAGAAACACTGTTGATTTGCAATATTTTAAACGAGCTAATCGTCATCTTTTGAGAAGAGTGCCCACGACCAAAAGCAAAAGAAAACATGCGTGGAACGTGGGAAAAGACGATTTGGCAAAATAAAAGAAAGTTCGATTTAAATTTAAAACTTAACAGTTTTGGTTGTCCTGCTGGGCATGTTTTTGCCAGTCACAAGCCTTCTGTTTGCAGGGCACTAGAAGGTAAAAGGAAAAAATAGTACCTTGATCAGGTGGGGAGCAGCGGTCAGGCACTGATTAAGCTGAATCAATCAACGCTTGGTCGCTGCTCTACAGAGAGGAACGGAAATGATGCAAGACATGCCTTGATGAATTAGGAAACTGTAAAGAAGAGTGCCACATAAATAAAAAAATGGTGAGAGACATGCGGGCTCCAAGCCCTTTACTGAATACTACAGAGTCTATCAAGCGAGACCCTAAAAAGGTCAGTTAGTTAAAATAAACAAACATTGTTACTTCTAAATATCAATATTCCAAGGACGCCTAGATGGTCGTCAAGCAAAAAGTTCCTAGTGCATGGAGGGGCTTATGGTAGTTCTGAAGAGAGGCAAAGGACTTGGTCAGAGGGTGGCCTTGTTGGTGTGGTAGGGAAGCAATACCTCAAACATTATTACTGGGGTAGGGGAGCTTGCAATTCGGAGTAATGAAAATTATCACAAAGCAATCAAGTAATTCCACATCAAAATAACAAGCGTGCGGGCTGACAACCATGCTCTCAGCATCAACGAGCGCAGAGTGAAGTGAATTTTACCATCCTCTGTGCATTTTTATTGCGGGGCTCATTTACATTTGACTTGGCGCACAGAACGAGTGAGAACCAGGTCAATAGAAACAAAAATCATCTATTTAAAAAGTTTAGTTTCACGTGGGCCTGTTGTGCTTACTTCTTTCAGAATAGCTTTTGAACCTCTGTCCTGTGTGTGTCTGTGACTGTCACGTGAAAGGCAGTCAGAGCATCCAGGTGGGCCCCATGTCACCTGGGGCACCGCCCACCAGTGCTGGAGTTTTAAACAGCACCCGGTTGCATTTTGGGACTTGTGCCTTTTCAATGTGAGCTCAAAGACGGGAGCCTGTGAAATTCTATTGGCTAAAAAATATTAACAGCGGAATGTGAATAGGCCACACAAGACATGACGTCACTGGAAAGCTAAACAGTATGTTGGGGAGACTGGGTGCGGCAATAGGGCTGATGTCATGAATACGTGCAACTCCTCAGTTATTTTTGAATGAACTGCTCATTCATTAGATCCCACCCAAAGAAATGAGCCCACCAGTATGAACACTTGTTTCATTAGAAAATGATGGAGTCACATTGCCTATGTAGAGCAGGTGCTTATACCTTGGTTGGAAGTCATTGCTCGGAGAGTGTTGTCTTTTAAGGTGATTGCACTAGGTCCGAGCAGGTGGGAGAAGACTTGTGCAGTGACTGAGTAAGAGAGATAACCTTCAATTACCACATCACCCTCCCGACATTGTAATCATGTCCATGAAATGGTTTATCAACTCGACTTTCCACACTCAGTGAGGAGGCTCAGGGTTGCGGTGCTCATCAAGTGCACAGACACACTGAGAGCAGCAGGTAGCGTGGCCGAGCGGTCTAAGGCGCTGGATTAAGGCTCCAGTCTCTTTGGAGGCGTGGGTTCAAATCCCACCGCTGCCAGAGATGGATTTTTACAGATCTTAATGACGCATCTCCCTTCTGACCCTTCAATTTGCATAAACAGTGACTCTACCAATAGGTCCCTAATTTTAAAACTCTTTTACAGTCTCCTTCTAAGTAAACTCCTAAACCGTGGACTCCAAGAAATCGGCTGATTGGCGCTGCTGTTGTTTTGCTTCATTCTGCTTAGATCACCTTCAAATGGAAGGTTTAACAAATCATTTGTTCTCCCCACGCGGTCACCAGCTCTTCTCTCTGCAAAATAAAATCGAACCTCTGTTAAATAAAGATTTAAAGTAAATTATCTATCTTCCCAAATAAAGTTGGTAAATGTGTTCTTCACAGTTATTTTAAAAATCAGGTTTAAAATAAACAACAGAGGTAGTCAGCAGGATTCAAACCCGTGCAGGGAACCCCCAAAGGATTTCAAGCCCATCACCTTAACCACTCGGCCATAACTACCAACTCTCATTGAGCTCTACCGAAACTTTATATCACAACAAAATTGTGCAAAATGGCCGTGCAGACCTATATATGACTCCATTTAGTAGGATCTCTAACTGTGTGCAAAGGGCACATTGCTATGTTTCTGTCTAAGCTTTGCTTTAGGTCTGAGGTCTTAAGAACCAAAGCAGGCTCCACGCACACTTGCCTGCACAAAAAAACAAGCATTTGCAATGCGAAAGGTCTCACATTTGTGAGAGTTAGAGCTATTGGCGTTGCAAATGACAATGTCTTTTACCTAGGTTTTGGTTTTCTTTGGGAAAATTTGATGTGTCCACATTGTGTTTTGGGGCACTTCCTGTCGCGGGCGCTAGGCCTACCCACACAAGTGAGGTAAAAAATGTTATCGGGAGACTTGGGGAAACATAGAATAGCAAAACAAGAGTTACTGCCCCTTGTCTTTATCTACATTTTTTCCTTCCAAATATAAGACAGTGTGTAAAAAAGACGTCTATTTGAGAAATGCCCTTTAATTCGCATGCTAGTGTGGGCACCCCAGAATTCAGAGATGTGCAAATAACCACTGCTCCTTCACTCCTTATCTTGTGCCCATTTTGGAAATAGAAAGGTTTTCTTGATACCTATTTTTCACTCTATATACTTCGGCAAATTAATTGCAGTATACCCGGTATAGAATGAAAACCCACTGCAAGGTGCAGCTCATTTATTTTCTCTGGATACCTAGGGTTCTTGATGAACCTTCAAGCCCTATATATCCCCGCAACCAGAAGAGTCCAGCAGGCGTAATGGTATATTGCTTTCAAAAATCTGACATTGCAGAAAAAAGTTACAGAGTAAAACGTAGAGGAAAATGGCTGTTTTTTTCTTCTCAATTTCAATATTTTTTTTTTATTTCAGTTGTTATTTTCTGTAGGAAACACTTGTAAGATCTACACAAGTTACCCATTGCTGAATTCAGAATGTTGTCTTCTTTTCAAAAATGTTTAGGTTACTGGGACCCAGCATTGGTTTCACACCCATTTCTGTCACTGACTGGAAGGAGGCTAAAAGCACACAAAATCGTAAAAATGGGGTATGTCCCAGTAAAATGCCAAAATTGTGTTGAAAAATTGGGTTTTCTGATTCAAGTCTGCCTGTCCCTGAAAGCTGGGAAGCTGGTGATTTTAGCAGTGCAAACCCTTTGTTGATGCCAATTTCAGGGACAAAAACCACAAGCCTTCTTCTCCAGCCCTTTTTTCCATTTTTTTCTTTTTTAAAACAAAATTTTTACTGTATTTTGGCTAATTTCTTGGTCTCCTTCAGGGGAACCCACAAAGTCTGGGTACCTCTAGAATCCCTAGGATGTTGGAAAAAAAGGACGCAAATTTGGCGTGGATAGCTTATGTGGACAAAAATCTATGAGGGCCTAAGCGCGCCCTGCCCCAAATAGCCAAAAAAATGCCTGGCACCTGAGGGGGAAAAGGCTGGCAGCGAAGGGGTTAAAATGCACTATTTTATTCCAATTTCTTCACTTAGCTTCAGATGAACTATTTTTCCCTCCCACCAACTCCTTTCAAAGTGCACCAGCCACCACTGCCTTGGGTGGGACAGATTGTTTTCGATTGCAGTATGGCAGATTGTTTTGGATTGCAGTGTGGTAGTTTGTTTTTGATTGGAGTGCAGCAGATTGCAGTGGGGTAGATTGTTTTGAATTGGAGTAGGGGAGATTGTTTTGAAGTGGAGTCGGGCAGATTGGAGTGGGGCAGATTGTTTTGGATCGAAGTGGGACAGATTGTTTTGGAGTGGTGCAGATTGTTTTTTATTATAGTGGGGCACATTGGAGTGAGACAGATTTGCTTGGGGTGGGTGGAGAGGATTGGAGTAGGATGAGTTAGAGTGGATTGGATTCGGGTGAGTGATTTGGACTGGAGTGAGGTGGATTAGTGTGGGTGAAGTGGTCTGGATGGGGTGGATTGTAGTGGGGAAGATTGGAGTGGGGTGGATTGAAGTGTACCGCAGGATTATGTGTTAAAGATTAATTTCAGAATTTACACATAATAAAGAAACACTGTTGATTTGCAATATTTTAAACGAGCTAATCGTCATCTTTTGAGAAGAGTGCCCACGAACAAAAGCAAAAGAAAACATGCGTGGAACGTGGGAAAAGACGATTTGGCAAAATAAAAGAAAGTTCGATTTAAATTTAAAACTTAACAGTTTTGGTTGTCCTGCTGGGCATGTTTTTGCCAGTCACAAGCCTTCTGTTTGCAGGGCACTAGAAGGTAAAAGGAAAAAATAGTACCTTGATCAGGTGGGGAGCAGCGGTCAGGCACTGATTAAGCTGAATCAATCAACGCTTGGTCGCTGCTCTACAGAGAGGAACGGAAATGATGCAAGACATGCCTTGATGAATTAGGAAACTGTAAAGAAGAGTGCCACATAAATAAAAAAATGGTGAGAGACATGCGGGCTCCAAGCCCTTTACTGAATGCTACAGAGTCTATCAAGCGAGACCCTAAAAAGGTCAGTTAGTTAAAATAAACAAACATTGTTACTTCTAAATATCAATATTCCAAGGACGCCTAGATGGTCGTCAAGCAAAAAGTTCCTAGTGCATGGAGGGGCTTATGGTAGTTCTGAAGAGAGGCAAAGGACTTGGTCAGAGGGTGGCCTTGTTGGTGTGGTAGGGAAGCAATACCTCAAACGTTATTACTGGGGTAGGGGAGCTTGCAATTCGGAGTAATGAAAATTATCACAAAGCAATCAAGTAATTCCACATCAAAATAACAAGCGTGCGGGCTGACAACCATGCTCTCAGCATCAACGAGCGCAGAGTGAAGTGAATTTTACCATCCTCTGTGCATTTTTATTGCGGGGCTCATTTACATTTGACTTGGCGCGCAGAACGAGTGAGAACCAGGTCAATAGAAACAAAAATCATCTATTTAAAAAGTTTCGTTTCACGTGGGCCTGTTGTGCTTACTTCTTTCAGAATAGCTTTTGAACCTCTGTCCTGTGTGTGTCTGTGACTGTCACGTGAAAGGCAGTCAGAGCATCCAGGTGGACCCCATGTCACCTGGGGCACCGCCCACCAGTGCTGGAGTTTTAAACAGCACCCGGTTGCATTTTGGGACTTGTGCCTTTTCAATGTGAGCTCAAAGACCGGGAAGTGTGGAATTCTGTTGGCTAAAAAATATTAACAGCGGAATGTGAATAGGCCACACAAGACATGACGTCACTGGAAAGCTAAACAGTATGTTGGGGAGACTGGGTGCGGCAATAGGGCTGATGTCATGAATACGTGCAACTCCTCAGTTATTTTTGAATGAACTGCTCATTCATTAGATCCCACCCAAAGAAATGAGCCCACCAGTATGAACACTTGTTTCATTAGAAAATGATGGAGTCACATTGCCTATGTAGAGCAGGTGCTTATACCTTGGTTGGAAGTCATTGCTCGGAGAGTGTTGTCTTTTAAGGTGATTGCACTAGGTCCGAGCAGGTGGGAGAAGACTTGTGCAGTGACTGAGTAAGAGAGATAACCTTCAATTACCACATCACCCTCCCGACATTGTAATCATGTCCATGAAATGGTTTATCAACTCGACTTTCCACACTCAGTGAGGAGGCTCAGGGTTGCGGTGCTCATCAAGTGCACAGACACACTGAGAGCAGCAGGTAGCGTGGCCGAGCGGTCTAAGGCGCTGGATTAAGGCTCCAGTCTCTTTGGAGGCGTGGGTTCAAATCCCACCGCTGCCAGAGATGGATTTTTACAGATCTTAATGACGCATCTCCCTTCTGACCCTTCAATTTGCATAAACAGTGACTCTACCAATAGGTCCCTAATTTTAAAACTCTTTTACAGTCTCCTTCTAAGTAAACTCCTAAACCGTGGACTCCAAGAAATCGGCTGATTGGCGCTGCTGTTGTTTTGCTTCATTCTGCTTAGATCACCTTCAAATGGAAGGTTTAACAAATCATTTGTTCTCCCCACGCGGTCACCCGCTCTTCTCTCTGCAAAATAAAATCGAACCTCTGTTAAATAAAGATTTAAAGTAAATTATCTATCTTCCCAAATAAAGTTGGTAAATGTGTTCTTCACAGTTATTTTAAAAATCAGGTTTAAAATAAACAACAGAGGTAGTCAGCAGGATTCAAACCCGTGCAGGGAACCCCCAAAGGATTTCAAGCCCATCACCTTAACCACTCGGCCATAACTACCAGCTCTCATTGAGCTCTACCGAAACTTTATATCACAACAAAATTGTGCAAAATGGCCGTGCAGACCTATATATGACTCCATTTAGTAGGATCTCTAACTGTGTGCAAAGGGCACATTGCTATGTTTCTGTCTAAGCTTTGCTTTAGGTCTGAGGTCTTAAGAACCAAAGCAGGCTCCACGCACACTTGCCTGCACAAAAAAACAAGCATTTGCAATGCGAAAGGTCTCACATTTGTGAGAGTTAGAGCTATTGGCGTTGCAAATGACAATGTCTTTTACCTAGGTTTTGCTTTTCTTTGGGAAAATTTGATGTGTCCACGTTGTGTTTTGGGGCACTTCCTGTCGCGGGCGCTAGGCCTACCCACACAAGTGAGGTAAAAAATGTTATCGGGAGACTTGGGGAAACATAGAATAGCAAAACAAGAGTTACTGCCCCTTGTCTTTATCTACATTTTTTCCTTCCAAATATAAGACAGTGTGTAAAAAAGACGTCTATTTGAGAAATGCCCTTTAATTCGCATGCTAGTGTGGGCACCCCAGAATTCAGAGATGTGCAAATAACCACTGCTCCTTCACTCCTTATCTTGTGCCCATTTTGGAAATAGAAAGGTTTTCTTGATACCTATTTTTCACTCTATATACTTCGGCAAATTAATTGCAGTATACCCGGTATAGAATGAAAACCCACTGCAAGGTGCAGCTCATTTATTTTCTCTGGATACCTAGGGTTCTTGATGAACCTACAAGCCCTATATATCCCCGCAACCAGAAGAGTCCAGCAGGCGTAATGGTATATTGCTTTCAAAAATCTGACATTGCAGAAAAAAGTTACAGAGTAAAACGTAGAGGAAAATGGCTGTTTTTTTCTTCTCAATTTCAATATTTTTTTTTTATTTCAGTTGTTATTTTCTGTAGGAAACACTTGTAAGATCTACACAAGTTACCCATTGCTGAATTCAGAATGTTGTCTTCTTTTCAAAAATGTTTAGGTTACTGGGACCCAGCATTGGTTTCACACCCATTTCTGTCACTGACTGGAAGGAGGCTAAAAGCACACAAAATCGTAAAAATGGGGTATGTCCCAGTAAAATGCCAAAATTGTGTTGAAAAATTGGGTTTTCTGATTCAAGTCTGCCTGTCCCTGAAAGCTGGGAAGCTGGTGATTTTAGCAGTGCAAACCCTTTGTTGATGCCAATTTCAGGGACAAAAACCACAAGCCTTCTTCTCCAGCCCTTTTTTCCATTTTTTTCTTTTTTAAAACAAAATTTTTACTGTATTTTGGCTAATTTCTTGGTCTCCTTCAGGGGAACCCACAAAGTCTGGGTACCTCTAGAATCCCTAGGATGTTGGAAAAAAAGGACGCAAATTTGGCGTGGATAGCTTATGTGGACAAAAATCTATGAGGGCCTAAGCGCGCCCTGCCCCAAATAGCCAAAAAAATGCCTGGCACCTGAGGGGGAAAAGGCTGGCAGCGAAGGGGTTAAAATGCACTATTTTATTCCAATTTCTTCACTTAGCTTCAGATGAACTATTTTTCCCTCCCACCAACTCCTTTCAAAGTGCACCAGCCACCACTGCCTTGGGTGGGACAGATTGTTTTCGATTGCAGTATGGCAGATTGTTTTGGATTGCAGTGTGGTAGTTTGTTTTTGATTGGAGTGCAGCAGATTGCAGTGGGGTAGATTGTTTTGAATTGGAGTAGGGGAGATTGTTTTGAAGTGGAGTCGGGCAGATTGGAGTGGGGCAGATTGTTTTGGATCGAAGTGGGACAGATTGTTTTGGAGTGGTGCAGATTGTTTTTTATTATAGTGGGGCACATTGGAGTGAGACAGATTTGCTTGGGGTGGGTGGAGAGGATTGGAGTAGGATGAGTTAGAGTGGATTGGATTCGGGTGAGTGATTTGGACTGGAGTGAGGTGGATTAGTGTGGGTGAAGTGGTCTGGATGGGGTGGATTGTAGTGGGGAAGATTGTAGTGGGGTGGATTGAAGTGTACCGCAGGATTATGTGTTAAAGATTAATTTCAGAATTTACACATAATAAAGAAACACTGTTGATTTGCAATATTTTAAACGAGCTAATCGTCATCTTTTGAGAAGAGTGCCCACGACCAAAAGCAAAAGAAAACATGCGTGGAACGTGGGAAAAGACGATTTGGCAAAATAAAAGAAAGTTCGATTTAAATTTAAAACTTAACAGTTTTGGTTGTCCTGCTGGGCATGTTTTTGCCAGTCACAAGCCTTCTGTTTGCAGGGCACTAGAAGGTAAAAGGAAAAAATAGTACCTTGATCAGGTGGGGAGCAGCGGTCAGGCACTGATTAAGCTGAATCAATCAACGCTTGGTCGCTGCTCTACAGAGAGGAACGGAAATGATGCAAGACATGCCTTGATGAATTAGGAAACTGTAAAGAAGAGTGCCACATAAATAAAAAAATGGTGAGAGACATGCGGGCTCCAAGCCCTTTACTGAATACTACAGAGTCTATCAAGCGAGACCCTAAAAAGGTCAGTTAGTTAAAATAAACAAACATTGTTACTTCTAAATATCAATATTCCAAGGACGCCTAGATGGTCGTCAAGCAAAAAGTTCCTAGTGCATGGAGGGGCTTATGGTAGTTCTGAAGAGAGGCAAAGGACTTGGTCAGAGGGTGGCCTTGTTGGTGTGGTAGGGAAGCAATACCTCAAACATTATTACTGGGGTAGGGGAGCTTGCAATTCGGAGTAATGAAAATTATCACAAAGCAATCAAGTAATTCCACATCAAAATAACAAGCGTGCGGGCTGACAACCATGCTCTCAGCATCAACGAGCGCAGAGTGAAGTGAATTTTACCATCCTCTGTGCATTTTTATTGCGGGGCTCATTTACATTTGACTTGGCGCACAGAACGAGTGAGAACCAGGTCAATAGAAACAAAAATCATCTATTTAAAAAGTTTAGTTTCACGTGGGCCTGTTGTGCTTACTTCTTTCAGAATAGCTTTTGAACCTCTGTCCTGTGTGTGTCTGTGACTGTCACGTGAAAGGCAGTCAGAGCATCCAGGTGGGCCCCATGTCACCTGGGGCACCGCCCACCAGTGCTGGAGTTTTAAACAGCACCCGGTTGCATTTTGGGACTTGTGCCTTTTCAATGTGAGCTCAAAGACGGGAGCCTGTGAAATTCTATTGGCTAAAAAATATTAACAGCGGAATGTGAATAGGCCACACAAGACATGACGTCACTGGAAAGCTAAACAGTATGTTGGGGAGACTGGGTGCGGCAATAGGGCTGATGTCATGAATACGTGCAACTCCTCAGTTATTTTTGAATGAACTGCTCATTCATTAGATCCCACCCAAAGAAATGAGCCCACCAGTATGAACACTTGTTTCATTAGAAAATGATGGAGTCACATTGCCTATGTAGAGCAGGTGCTTATACCTTGGTTGGAAGTCATTGCTCGGAGAGTGTTGTCTTTTAAGGTGATTGCACTAGGTCCGAGCAGGTGGGAGAAGACTTGTGCAGTGACTGAGTAAGAGAGATAACCTTCAATTACCACATCACCCTCCCGACATTGTAATCATGTCCATGAAATGGTTTATCAACTCGACTTTCCACACTCAGTGAGGAGGCTCAGGGTTGCGGTGCTCATCAAGTGCACAGACACACTGAGAGCAGCAGGTAGCGTGGCCGAGCGGTCTAAGGCGCTGGATTAAGGCTCCAGTCTCTTTGGAGGCGTGGGTTCAAATCCCACCGCTGCCAGAGATGGATTTTTACAGATCTTAATGACGCATCTCCCTTCTGACCCTTCAATTTGCATAAACAGTGACTCTACCAATAGGTCCCTAATTTTAAAACTCTTTTACAGTCTCCTTCTAAGTAAACTCCTAAACCGTGGACTCCAAGAAATCGGCTGATTGGCGCTGCTGTTGTTTTGCTTCATTCTGCTTAGATCACCTTCAAATGGAAGGTTTAACAAATCATTTGTTCTCCCCACGCGGTCACCAGCTCTTCTCTCTGCAAAATAAAATCGAACCTCTGTTAAATAAAGATTTAAAGTAAATTATCTATCTTCCCAAATAAAGTTGGTAAATGTGTTCTTCACAGTTATTTTAAAAATCAGGTTTAAAATAAACAACAGAGGTAGTCAGCAGGATTCAAACCCGTGCAGGGAACCCCCAAAGGATTTCAAGCCCATCACCTTAACCACTCGGCCATAACTACCAACTCTCATTGAGCTCTACCGAAACTTTATATCACAACAAAATTGTGCAAAATGGCCGTGCAGACCTATATATGACTCCATTTAGTAGGATCTCTAACTGTGTGCAAAGGGCACATTGCTATGTTTCTGTCTAAGCTTTGCTTTAGGTCTGAGGTCTTAAGAACCAAAGCAGGCTCCACGCACACTTGCCTGCACAAAAAAACAAGCATTTGCAATGCGAAAGGTCTCACATTTGTGAGAGTTAGAGCTATTGGCGTTGCAAATGACAATGTCTTTTACCTAGGTTTTGGTTTTCTTTGGGAAAATTTGATGTGTCCACGTTGTGTTTTGGGGCACTTCCTGTCGCGGGCGCTAGGCCTACCCACACAAGTGAGGTAAAAAATGTTATCGGGAGACTTGGGGAAACATAGAATAGCAAAACAAGAGTTACTGCCCCTTGTCTTTATCTACATTTTTTCCTTCCAAATATAAGACAGTGTGTAAAAAAGACGTCTATTTGAGAAATGCCCTTTAATTCGCATGCTAGTGTGGGCACCCCAGAATTTAGAGATGTGCAAATAACCACTGCTCCTTCACTCCTTATCTTGTGCCCATTTTGGAAATAGAAAGGTTTTCTTGATACCTATTTTTCACTCTATATACTTCGGCAAATTAATTGCAGTATACCCGGTATAGAATGAAAACCCACTGCAAGGTGCAGCTCATTTATTTTCTCTGGATACCTAGGGTTCTTGATGAACCTACAAGCCCTATATATCCCCGCAACCAGAAGAGTCCAGCAGGCGTAATGGTATATTGCTTTCAAAAATCTGACATTGCAGAAAAAAGTTACAGAGTAAAACGTAGAGGAAAATGGCTGTTTTTTTCTTCTCAATTTCAATATTTTTTTTTTATTTCAGTTGTTATTTTCTGTAGGAAACACTTGTAAGATCTACACAAGTTACCCATTGCTGAATTCAGAATGTTGTCTTCTTTTCAAAAATGTTTAGGTTACTGGGACCCAGCATTGGTTTCACACCCATTTCTGTCACTGACTGGAAGGAGGCTAAAAGCACACAAAATCGTAAAAATGGGGTATGTCCCAGTAAAATGCCAAAATTGTGTTGAAAAATTGGGTTTTCTGATTCAAGTCTGCCTGTCCCTGAAAGCTGGGAAGCTGGTGATTTTAGCAGTGCAAACCCTTTGTTGATGCCAATTTCAGGGACAAAAACCACAAGCCTTCTTCTCCAGCCCTTTTTTCCATTTTTTCTTTTTTAAAACAAAATTTTTACTGTATTTTGGCTAATTTCTTGGTCTCCTTCAGGGGAACCCACAAAGTCTGGGTACCTCTAGAATCCCTAGGATGTTGGAAAAAAAGGACGCAAATTTGGCATGGATAGCTTATGTGGACAAAAATCTATGAGGGCCTAAGCGCGCCCTGCCCCAAATAGCCAAAAAAATGCCTGGCACCTGAGGGGGAAAAGGCTGGCAGCGAAGGGGTTAAAATGCACTATTTTATTCCAATTTCTTCACTTAGCTTCAGATGAACTATTTTTCCCTCCCACCAACTCCTTCCAAAGTGCACCAGCCACCACTGCCTTGGGTGGGACAGATTGTTTTCGATTGCAGTATGGCAGATTGTTTTGGATTGCAGTGTGGTAGTTTGTTTTTGATTGGAGTGCAGCAGATTGCAGTGGGGTAGATTGTTTTGAATTGGAGTAGGGGAGATTGTTTTGAAGTGGAGTGGGGCAGATTGTTTTGGATCGAAGTGGGACAGATTGTTTTGGAGTGGTGCAGATTGTTTTTTATTATAGTGGGGCACATTGGAGTGAGACAGATTTGCTTGGGGTGGGTGGAGAGGATTGGAGTAGGATGAGTTAGAGTGGATTGGATTCGGGTGAGTGATTTGGACTGGAGTGAGGTGGATTAGTGTGGGTGAAGTGGTCTGGATGGGGTGGATTGTAGTGGGGAAGATTGGAGTGGGGTGGATTGAAGTGTACCGCAGGATTATGTGTTAAAGATTAATTTCAGAATTTACACATAATAAAGAAACACTGTTGATTTGCAATATTTTAAACGAGCTAATCGTCATCTTTTGAGAAGAGTGCCCACGAACAAAAGCAAAAGAAAACATGCGTGGAACGTGGGAAAAGACGATTTGGCAAAATAAAAGAAAGTTCGATTTAAATTTAAAACTTAACAGTTTTGGTTGTCCTGCTGGGCATGTTTTTGCCAGTCACAAGCCTTCTGTTTGCAGGGCACTAGAAGGTAAAAGGAAAAAATAGTACCTTGATCAGGTGGGGAGCAGCGGTCAGGCACTGATTAAGCTGAATCAATCAACGCTTGGTCGCTGCTCTACAGAGAGGAACGGAAATGATGCAAGACATGCCTTGATGAATTAGGAAACTGTAAAGAAGAGTGCCACATAAATAAAAAAATGGTGAGAGACATGCGGGCTCCAAGCCCTTTACTGAATACTACAGAGTCTATCAAGCGAGACCCTAAAAAGGTCAGTTAGTTAAAATAAACAAACATTGTTACTTCTAAATATCAATATTCCAAGGACGCCTAGATGGTCGTCAAGCAAAAAGTTCCTAGTGCATGGAGGGGCTTATGGTAGTTCTGAAGAGAGGCAAAGGACTTGGTCAGAGGGTGGCCTTGTTGGTGTGGTAGGGAAGCAATACCTCAAACATTATTACTGGGGTAGGGGAGCTTGCAATTCGGAGTAATGAAAATTATCACAAAGCAATCAAGTAATTCCACATCAAAATAACAAGCGTGCGGGCTGACAACCATGCTCTCAGCATCAACGAGCGCAGAGTGAAGTGAATTTTACCATCCTCTGTGCATTTTTATTGCGGGGCTCATTTACATTTAACTTGGCGCGCAGAACGAGTGAGAACCAGGTCAATAGAAACAAAAATCATCTATTTAAAAAGTTTAGTTTCACGTGGGCCTGTTGTCCTTACTTCTTTCAGAATAGCTTTTGAACCTCTGTCCTGTGTGTGTCTGTGACTGTCACGTGAAAAGGCAGTCAGGGCATCCAGGTGGACCCCATGTCACCTGGGGCACCGCCCACCAGTGCTGGAGTTTTAAACAGCACCCGGTTGCATTTTGGGACTTGTGCCTTTTCAATGTGAGCTCAAAGACGGGAGCCTGTGAAATTCTATTGGCTAAAAAATATTAACAGCGGAATGTGAATAGGCCACACAAGACATGACGTCACTGGAAAGCTAAACAGTATGTTGGGGAGACTGGGTGCGGCAATAGGGCTGATGTCATGAATACGTGCAACTCCTCAGTTATTTTTGAATGAACTGCTCATTCATTAGATCCCACCCAAAGAAATGAGCCCACCAGTATGAACACTTGTTTCATTAGAAAATGATGGAGTCACATTGCCTATGTAGAGCAGGTGCTTATACCTTGGTTGGAAGTCATTGCTCGGAGAGTGTTGTCTTTTAAGGTGATTGCACTAGGTCCGAGCAGGTGGGAGAAGACTTGTGCAGTGACTGAGTAAGAGAGATAACCTTCAATTACCACATCACCCTCCCGACATTGTAATCATGTCCATGAAATGGTTTATCAACTCGACTTTCCACACTAAGTGAGGAGACTCAGGGTTACGGTGCTCATGAAGTGCACAGACACACTGAGAGCAACAGGTAGCGTGGCCGAGCGGTCTAAGGCGCTGGATTAAGGCTCCAGTCTCTTTGGAGGCGTGGGTTCAAATCCCACCGCTGCCAGAGATGGATTTTTACAGATCTTAATGACGCATCTCCCTTCTGACCCTTCAATTTGCATAAACAGTGACTCTACCAATAGGTCCCTAATTTTAAAACTCTTTTACAGTCTCCTTCTAAGTAAACTCCTAAACCGTGGACTCCAAGAAATCGGCTGATTGGCGCTGCTGTTGTTTTGCTTCATTCTGCTTAGATCACCTTCAAATGGAAGGTTTAACAAATCATTTGTTCTCCCCACGCGGTCACCCGCTCTTCTCTCTGCAAAATAAAATCGAACCTCTGTTAAATAAAGATTTAAAGTAAATTATCTATCTTCCCAAATAAAGTTGGTAAATGTGTTCTTCACAGTTATTTTAAAAATCAGGTTTAAAATAAACAACAGAGGTAGTCAGCAGGATTCAAACCCGTGCTGGGAACCCCCAAAGGATTTCAAGCCCATCACCTTAACCACTCGGCCATAACTACCAGCTCTCATTGAGCTCTACCGAAACTTTATATCACAACAAAATTGTGCAAAATGGCCGTGCAGCCCTATATATGACTCCATTTAGTAGGATCTCTAACTGTGTGCAAAGGGCACATTGCTATGTTTCTGTCTAAGCTTTGCTTTAGGTCTGAGGTCTTAAGAACCAAAGCAGGCTCCACGCACACTTGCCTGCACAAAAAAACAAGCATTTGCAATGCGAAAGGTCTCACATTTGTGAGAGTTAGAGCTATTGGCGTTGCAAATGACAATGTCTTTTACCTAGGTTTTGGTTTTCTTTGGGAAAATTTGATGTGTCCACGTTGTGTTTTGGGGCACTTCCTGTCGCGGGCGCTAGGCCTACCCACACAAGTGAGGTAAAAAATGTTATCGGGAGACTTGGGGAAACATAGAATAGCAAAACAAGAGTTACTGCCCCTTGTCTTTATCTACATTTTTTCCTTCCAAATATAAGACAGTGTGTAAAAAAGACGTCTATTTGAGAAATGCCCTTTAATTTGCATGCTAGTGTGGGCACCCCAGAATTCAGAGATGTGCAAATAACCACTGCTCCTTCACTCCTTATCTTGTGCCCATTTTGGAAATAGAAAGGTTTTCTTGATACCTATTTTTCACTCTATATACTTCGGCAAATTAATTGCAGTATACCCGGTATAGAATGAAAACCCACTGCAAGGTGCAGCTCATTTATTTTCTCTGGATACCTAGGGTTCTTGATGAACCTACAAGCCCTATATATCCCCGCAACCAGAAGAGTCCAGCAGGCGTAATGGTATATTGCTTTCAAAAATCTGACATTGCAGAAAAAAGTTACAGAGTAAAACGTAGAGGAAAATGGCTGTTTTTTTCTTCTCAATTTCAATATTTTTTTTTTATTTCAGTTGTTATTTTCTGTAGGAAACACTTGTAAGATCTACACAAGTTACCCATTGCTGAATTCAGAATGTTGTCTTCTTTTCAAAAATGTTTAGGTTACTGGGACCCAGCATTGGTTTCACACCCATTTCTGTCACTGACTGGAAGGAGGCTAAAAGCACACAAAATCGTAAAAATGGGGTATGTCCCAGTAAAATGCCAAAATTGTGTTGAAAAATTGGGTTTTCTGATTCAAGTCTGCCTGTCCCTGAAAGCTGGGAAGCTGGTGATTTTAGCAGTGCAAACCCTTTGTTGATGCCAATTTCAGGGACAAAAACCACAAGCCTTCTTCTCCAGCCCTTTTTTCCATTTTTTTCTTTTTTAAAACAAAATTTTTACTGTATTTTGGCTAATTTCTTGGTCTCCTTCAGGGGAACCCACAAAGTCTGGGTACCTCTAGAATCCCTAGGATGTTGGAAAAAAAGGACGCAAATTTGGCGTGGATAGCTTATGTGGACAAAAATCTATGAGGGCCTAAGCGCGCCCTGCCCCAAATAGCCCAAAAAATGCCTGGCACCTGAGGGGGAAAAGGCTGGCAGCGAAGGGGTTAAAATGCACTATTTTATTCCAATTTCTTCACTTAGCTTCAGATGAACTATTTTTCCCTCCCACCAACTCCTTTCAAAGTGCACCAGCCACCACTGCCTTGGGTGGGACAGATTGTTTTCGATTGCAGTATGGCAGATTGTTTTGGATTGCAGTGTGGTAGTTTGTTTTTGATTGGAGTGCAGCAGATTGCAGTGGGGTAGATTGTTTTGAATTGGAGTAGGGGAGATTGTTTTGAAGTGGAGTCGGGCAGATTGGAGTGGGGCAGATTGTTTTGGATCGAAGTGGGACAGATTGTTTTGGAGTGGTGCAGATTGTTTTTTATTATAGTGGGGCACATTGGAGTGAGACAGATTTGCTTGGGGTGGGTGGAGAGGATTGGAGTAGGATGAGTTAGAGTGGATTGGATTCGGGTGAGTGATTTGGACTGGAGTGAGGTGGATTAGTGTGGGTGAAGTGGTCTGGATGGGGTGGATTGTAGTGGGGAAGATTGGAGTGGGGTGGATTGAAGTGTACCGCAGGATTATGTGTTAAAGATTAATTTCAGAATTTACACATAATAAAGAAACACTGTTGATTTGCAATATTTTAAACGAGCTAATCGTCATCTTTTGAGAAGAGTGCCCACGAACAAAAGCAAAAGAAAACATGCGTGGAACGTGGGAAAAGACGATTTGGCAAAATAAAAGAAAGTTCGATTTAAATTTAAAACTTAACAGTTTTGGTTGTCCTGCTGGGCATGTTTTTGCCAGTCACAAGCCTTCTGTTTGCAGGGCACTAGAAGGTAAAAGGAAAAAATAGTACCTTGATCAGGTGGGGAGCAGCGGTCAGGCACTGATTAAGCTGAATCAATCAACGCTTGGTCGCTGCTCTACAGAGAGGAACGGAAATGATGCAAGACATGCCTTGATGAATTAGGAAACTGTAAAGAAGAGTGCCACATAAATAAAAAAATGGTGAGAGACATGCGGGCTCCAAGCCCTTTACTGAATGCTACAGAGTCTATCAAGCGAGACCCTAAAAAGGTCAGTTAGTTAAAATAAACAAACATTGTTACTTCTAAATATCAATATTCCAAGGACGCCTAGATGGTCGTCAAGCAAAAAGTTCCTAGTGCATGGAGGGGCTTATGGTAGTTCTGAAGAGAGGCAAAGGACTTGGTCAGAGGGTGGCCTTGTTGGTGTGGTAGGGAAGCAATACCTCAAACGTTATTACTGGGGTAGGGGAGCTTGCAATTCGGAGTAATGAAAATTATCACAAAGCAATCAAGTAATTCCACATCAAAATAACAAGCGTGCGGGCTGACAACCATGCTCTCAGCATCAACGAGCGCAGAGTGAAGTGAATTTTACCATCCTCTGTGCATTTTTATTGCGGGGCTCATTTACATTTGACTTGGCGCGCAGAACGAGTGAGAACCAGGTCAATAGAAACAAAAATCATCTATTTAAAAAGTTTAGTTTCACGTGGGCCTGTTGTCCTTACTTCTTTCAGAATAGCTTTTGAACCTCTGTCCTGTGTGTGTCTGTGACTGTCACGTGAAAGGCAGTCAGAGCATCCAGGTGGACCCCATGTCACCTGGGGCACCGCCCACCAGTGCTGGAGTTTTAAACAGCACCCGGTTGCATTTTGGGACTTGTGCCTTTTCAATGTGAGCTCAAAGACGGGAGCCTGTGAAATTCTATTGGCTAAAAAATATTAACAGCGGAATGTGAATAGGCCACACAAGACATGACGTCACTGGAAAGCTAAACAGTATGTTGGGGAGACTGGGTGCGGCAATAGGGCTGATGTCATGAATACGTGCAACTCCTCAGTTATTTTTGAATGAACTGCTCATTCATTAGATCCCACCCAAAGAAATGAGCCCACCAGTATGAACACTTGTTTCATTAGAAAATGATGGAGTCACATTGCCTATGTAGAGCAGGTGCTTATACCTTGGTTGGAAGTCATTGCTCGGAGAGTGTTGTCTTTTAAGGTGATTGCACTAGGTCCGAGCAGGTGGGAGAAGACTTGTGCAGTGACTGAGTAAGAGAGATAACCTTCAATTACCACATCACCCTCCCGACATTGTAATCATGTCCATGAAATGGTTTATCAACTCGACTTTCCACACTCAGTGAGGAGGCTCAGGGTTGCGGTGCTCATCAAGTGCACAGACACACTGAGAGCAGCAGGTAGCGTGGCCGAGCGGTCTAAGGCGCTGGATTAAGGCTCCAGTCTCTTTGGAGGCGTGGGTTCAAATCCCACCGCTGCCAGAGATGGATTTTTACAGATCTTAATGACGCTTCTCCCTTCTGACCCTTCAATTTGCATAAACAGTGACTCTACCAATAGGTCCCTAATTTTAAAACTCTTTTACAGTCTCCTTCTAAGTAAACTCCTAAACCGTGGACTCCAAGAAATCGGCTGATTGGCGCTGCTGTTGTTTTGCTTCATTCTGCTTAGATCACCTTCAAATGGAAGGTTTAACAAATCATTTGTTCTCCCCACGCGGTCACCCGCTCTTCTCTCTGCAAAATAAAATCGAACCTCTGTTAAATAAAGATTTAAAGTAAATTATCTATCTTCCCAAATAAAGTTGGTAAATGTGTTCTTCACAGTTATTTTAAAAATCAGGTTTAAAATAAACAACAGAGGTAGTCAGCAGGATTCAAACCCGTGCAGGGAACCCCCAAAGGATTTCAAGCCCATCACCTTAACCACTCGGCCATAACTACCAGCTCTCATTGAGCTCTACCGAAACTTTATATCACAACAAAATTGTGCAAAATGGCCGTGCAGACCTATATATGACTTCATTTAGTAGGATCTCTAACTGTGTGCAAAGGGCACATTGCTATGTTTCTGTCTAAGCTTTGCTTTAGGTCTGAGGTCTTAAGAACCAAAGCAGGCTCCACGCACACTTGCCTGCACAAAAAAACAAGCATTTGCAATGCGAAAGGTCTCACATTTGTGAGAGTTAGAGCTATTGGCGTTGCAAATGACAATGTCTTTTACCTAGGTTTTGCTTTTCTTTGGGAAAATTTGATGTGTCCACGTTGTGTTTTGGGGCACTTCCTGTCGCGGGCGCTAGGCCTACCCACACAAGTGAGGTAAAAAATGTTATCGGGAGACTTGGGGAAACATAGAATAGCAAAACAAGAGTTACTGCCCCTTGTCTTTATCTACATTTTTTCCTTCCAAATATAAGACAGTGTGTAAAAAAGACGTCTATTTGAGAAATGCCCTTTAATTCGCATGCTAGTGTGGGCACCCCAGAATTCAGAGATGTGCAAATAACCACTGCTCCTTCACTCCTTATCTTGTGCCCATTTTGGAAATAGAAAGGTTTTCTTGATACCTATTTTTCACTCTATATACTTCGGCAAATTAATTGCAGTATACCCGGTATAGAATGAAAACCCACTGCAAGGTGCAGCTCATTTATTTTCTCTGGATACCTAGGGTTCTTGATGAACCTACAAGCCCTATATATCCCCGCAACCAGAAGAGTCCAGCAGGCGTAATGGTATATTGCTTTCAAAAATCTGACATTGCAGAAAAAAGTTACAGAGTAAAACGTAGAGGAAAATGGCTGTTTTTTTCTTCTCAATTTCAATATTTTTTTTTTATTTCAGTTGTTATTTTCTGTAGGAAACACTTGTAAGATCTACACAAGTTACCCATTGCTGAATTCAGAATGTTGTCTTCTTTTCAAAAATGTTTAGGTTACTGGGACCCAGCATTGGTTTCACACCCATTTCTGTCACTGACTGGAAGGAGGCTAAAAGCACACAAAATCGTAAAAATGGGGTATGTCCCAGTAAAATGCCAAAATTGTGTTGAAAAATTGGGTTTTCTGATTCAAGTCTGCCTGTCCCTGAAAGCTGGGAAGCTGGTGATTTTAGCAGTGCAAACCCTTTGTTGATGCCAATTTCAGGGACAAAAACCACAAGCCTTCTTCTCCAGCCCTTTTTTCCATTTTTTCTTTTTTAAAACAAAATTTTTACTGTATTTTGGCTAATTTCTTGGTCTCCTTCAGGGGAACCCACAAAGTCTGGGTACCTCTAGAATCCCTAGGATGTTGGAAAAAAAGGACGCAAATTTGGCGTGGATAGCTTATGTGGACAAAAATCTATGAGGGCCTAAGCGCGCCCTGCCCCAAATAGCCAAAAAAATGCCTGGCACCTGAGGGGGAAAAGGCTGGCAGCGAAGGGGTTAAAATGCACTATTTTATTCCAATTTCTTCACTTAGCTTCAGATGAACTATTTTTCCCTCCCACCAACTCCTTTCAAAGTGCACCAGTCACCACTGCCTTGGGTGGGACAGATTGTTTTCGATTGCAGTATGGCAGATTGTTTTGGATTGCAGTGTGGTAGTTTGTTTTTGATTGGAGTGCAGCAGATTGCAGTGGGGTAGATTGTTTTGAATTGGAGTAGTGGAGATTGTTTTGAAGTGGAGTGGGGCAGATTGTTTTGGATCGAAGTGGGACAGATTGTTTTGGAGTGGTGCAGATTGTTTTTTATTATAGTGGGGCACATTGGAGTGAGACAGATTTGCTTGGGGTGGGTGGAGAGGATTGGAGTAGGATGAGTTAGAGTGGATTGGATTCGGGTGAGTGATTTGGACTGGAGTGAGGTGGATTAGTGTGGGTGAAGTGGTCTGGATGGGGTGGATTGTAGTGGGGAAGATTGGAGTGGGGTGGATTGAAGTGTACCGCAGGATTATGTGTTAAAGATTAATTTCAGAATTTACACATAATAAAGAAACACTGTTGATTTGCAATATTTTAAACGAGCTAATCGTCATCTTTTGAGAAGAGTGCCCACGAACAAAAGCAAAAGAAAACATGCGTGGAACGTGGGAAAAGACGATTTGGCAAAATAAAAGAAAGTTCGATTTAAATTTAAAACTTAACAGTTTTGGTTGTCCTGCTGGGCATGTTTTTGCCAGTCACAAGCCTTCTGTTTGCAGGGCACTAGAAGGTAAAAGGAAAAAATAGTACCTTGATCAGGTGGGGAGCAGCGGTCAGGCACTGATTAAGCTGAATCAATCAACGCTTGGTCGCTGCTCTACAGAGAGGAACGGAAATGATGCAAGACATGCCTTGATGAATTAGGAAACTGTAAAGAAGAGTGCCACATAAATAAAAAAATGGTGAGAGACATGCGGGCTCCAAGCCCTTTACTGAATACTACAGAGTCTATCAAGCGAGACCCTAAAAAGGTCAGTTAGTTAAAATAAACAAACATTGTTACTTCTAAATATCAATATTCCAAGGACGCCTAGATGGTCGTCAAGCAAAAAGTTCCTAGTGCATGGAGGGGCTTATGGTAGTTCTGAAGAGAGGCAAAGGACTTGGTCAGAGGGTGGCCTTGTTGGTGTGGTAGGGAAGCAATACCTCAAACATTATTACTGGGGTAGGGGAGCTTGCAATTCGGAGTAATTAAAATTATCACAAAGCAATCAAGTAATTCCACATCAAAATAACAAGCGTGCGGGCTGACAACCATGCTCTCAGCATCAACGAGCGCAGAGTGAAGTGAATTTTACCATCCTCTGTGCATTTTTATTGCGGGGCTCATTTACATTTGACTTGGCGCGCAGAACGAGTGAGAACCAGGTCAATAGAAACAAAAATCATCTATTTAAAAAGTTTAGTTTCACGTGGGCCTGTTGTCCTTACTTCTTTCAGAATAGCTTTTGAACCTCTGTCCTGTGTGTGTCTGTGACTGTCACGTGAAAAGGCAGTCAGAGCATCCAGGTGGGCCCCATGTCACCTGGGGCACCGCCCACCAGTGCTGGAGTTTTAAACAGCACCCGGTTGCATTTTGGGACTTGTGCCTTTTCAATGTGAGCTCAAAGACCGGGAAGTGTGGAATTCTGTTGGCTAAAAAATATTAACAGCGGAATGTGAATAGGCCACACAAGACATGACGTCACTGGAAAGCTAAACAGTATGTTGGGGAGACTGGGTGCGGCAATAGGGCTGATGTCATGAATACGTGCAACTCCTCAGTTATTTTTGAATGAACTGCTCATTCATTAGATCCCACCCAAAGAAATGAGCCCACCAGTATGAACACTTGTTTCATTAGAAAATGATGGAGTCACATTGCCTATGTAGAGCAGGTGCTTATACCTTGGTTGGAAGTCATTGCTCGGAGAGTGTTGTCTTTTAAGGTGATTGCACTAGGTCCGAGCAGGTGGGAGAAGACTTGTGCAGTGACTGAGTAAGAGAGATAACCTTCAATTACCACATCACCCTCCCGACATTGTAATCATGTCCATGAAATGGTTTATCAACTCGACTTTCCACACTCAGTGAGGAGGCTCAGGGTTGCGGTGCTCATCAAGTGCACAGACACACTGAGAGCAGCAGGTAGCGTGGCCGAGCGGTCTAAGGCGCTGGATTAAGGCTCCAGTCTCTTTGGAGGCGTGGGTTCAAATCCCACCGCTGCCAGAGATGGATTTTTACAGATCTTAATGACGCTTCTTCCTTCTGACCCTTCAATTTGCATAAACAGTGACTCTACCAATAGGTCCCTAATTTTAAAACTCTTTTACAGTCTCCTTCTAAGTAAACTCCTAAACCGTGGACTCCAAGAAATCGGCTGATTGGCGCTGCTGTTGTTTTGCTTCATTCTGCTTAGATCACCTTCAAATGGAAGGTTTAACAAATCATTTGTTCTCCCCACGCGGTCACCCGCTCTTCTCTCTGCAAAATAAAATCGAACCTCTGTTAAATAAAGATTTAAAGTAAATTATCTATCTTCCCAAATAAAGTTGGTAAATGTGTTCTTCACAGTTATTTTAAAAATCAGGTTTAAAATAAACAACAGAGGTAGTCAGCAGGATTCAAACCCGTGCAGGAAACCCCCAAAGGATTTCAAGCCCATCACCTTAACCACTCGGCCATAACTACCAGCTCTCATTGAGCTCTACCGAAACTTTATATCACAACAAAATTGTGCAAAATGGCCGTGCAGACCTATATATGACTCCATTTAGTAGGATCTCTAACTGTGTGCAAAGGGCACATTGCTATGTTTCTGTCTAAGCTTTGCTTTAGGTCTGAGGTCTTAAGAACCAAAGCAGGCTCCACGCACACTTGCCTGCACAAAAAAACAAGCATTTGCAATGCGAAAGGTCTCACATTTGTGAGAGTTAGAGCTATTGGCGTTGCAAATGACAATGTCTTTTACCTAGGTTTTGGTTTTCTTTGGGAAAATTTGATGTGTCCACGTTGTGTTTTGGGGCACTTCCTGTCGCGGGCGCTAGGCCTACCCACACAAGTGAGGTAAAAAATGTTATCGGGAGACTTGGGGAAACATAGAATAGCAAAACAAGAGTTACTGCCCCTTGTCTTTATCTACATTTTTTCCTTCCAAATATAAGACAGTGTGTAAAAAAGACGTCTATTTGAGAAATGCCCTTTAATTCGCATGCTAGTGTGGGCACCCCAGAATTCAGAGATGTGCAAATAACCACTGCTCCTTCACTCCTTATCTTGTGCCCATTTTGGAAATAGAAAGGTTTTCTTGATACCTATTTTTCACTCTATATACTTCGGCAAATTAATTGCAGTATACCCGGTATAGAATGAAAACCCACTGCAAGGTGCAGCTCATTTATTTTCTCTGGATACCTAGGGTTCTTGATGAACCTACAAGCCCTATATATCCCCGCAACCAGAAGAGTCCAGCAGGCGTAATGGTATATTGCTTTCAAAAATCTGACATTGCAGAAAAAAGTTACAGAGTAAAACGTAGAGGAAAATGGCTGTTTTTTTCTTCTCAATTTCAATATTTTTTTTTTATTTCAGTTGTTATTTTCTGTAGGAAACACTTGTAAGATCTACACAAGTTACCCATTGCTGAATTCAGAATGTTGTCTTCTTTTCAAAAATGTTTAGGTTACTGGGACCCAGCATTGGTTTCACACCCATTTC
This sequence comes from Pleurodeles waltl, assembly GCF_031143425.1. Lineage (NCBI taxonomy): Eukaryota > Metazoa > Chordata > Amphibia > Caudata > Salamandridae > Pleurodeles > Pleurodeles waltl. The sequence goes on from NC_090451.1 coordinate 125,933,610, forward strand.
TGTCACTGACTGGAAGGAGGCTAAAAGCACACAAAATCGTAAAAATGGGGTATGTCCCAGTAAAATGCCAAAATTGTGTTGAAAAATTGGGTTTTCTGATTCAAGTCTGCCTGTCCCTGAAAGCTGGGAAGCTGGTGATTTTAGCAGTGCAAACCCTTTGTTGATGCCAATTTCAGGGACAAAAACCACAAGCCTTCTTCTCCAGCCCTTTTTTCCATTTTTTCTTTTTTAAAACAAAATTTTTACTGTATTTTGGCTAATTTCTTGGTCTCCTTCAGGGGAACCCACAAAGTCTGGGTACCTCTAGAATCCCTAGGATGTTGGAAAAAAAGGACGCAAATTTGGCGTGGATAGCTTATGTGGACAAAAATCTATGAGGGCCTAAGCGCGCCCTGCCCCAAATAGCCAAAAAAATGCCTGGCACCTGAGGGGGAAAAGGCTGGCAGCGAAGGGGTTAAAATGCACTATTTTATTCCAATTTCTTCACTTAGCTTCAGATGAACTATTTTTCCCTCCCACCAACTCCTTTCAAAGTGCACCAGTCACCACTGCCTTGGGTGGGACAGATTGTTTTCGATTGCAGTATGGCAGATTGTTTTGGATTGCAGTGTGGTAGTTTGTTTTTGATTGGAGTGCAGCAGATTGCAGTGGGGTAGATTGTTTTGAATTGGAGTAGGGGAGATTGTTTTGAAGTGGAGTGGGGCAGATTGTTTTGGATCGAAGTGGGACAGATTGTTTTGGAGTGGTGCAGATTGTTTTTTATTATAGTGGGGCACATTGGAGTGAGACAGATTTGCTTGGGGTGGGTGGAGAGGATTGGAGTAGGATGAGTTAGAGTGGATTGGATTCGGGTGAGTGATTTGGACTGGAGTGAGGTGGATTAGTGTGGGTGAAGTGGTCTGGATGGGGTGGATTGTAGTGGGGAAGATTGGAGTGGGGTGGATTGAAGTGTACCGCAGGATTATGTGTTAAAGATTAATTTCAGAATTTACACATAATAAAGAAACACTGTTGATTTGCAATATTTTAAACGAGCTAATCGTCATCTTTTGAGAAGAGTGCCCACGAACAAAAGCAAAAGAAAACATGCGTGGAACGTGGGAAAAGACGATTTGGCAAAATAAAAGAAAGTTCGATTTAAATTTAAAACTTAACAGTTTTGGTTGTCCTGCTGGGCATGTTTTTGCCAGTCACAAGCCTTCTGTTTGCAGGGCACTAGAAGGTAAAAGGAAAAAATAGTACCTTGATCAGGTGGGGAGCAGCGGTCAGGCACTGATTAAGCTGAATCAATCAACGCTTGGTCGCTGCTCTACAGAGAGGAACGGAAATGATGCAAGACATGCCTTGATGAATTAGGAAACTGTAAAGAAGAGTGCCACATAAATAAAAAAATGGTGAGAGACATGCGGGCTCCAAGCCCTTTACTGAATACTACAGAGTCTATCAAGCGAGACCCTAAAAAGGTCAGTTAGTTAAAATAAACAAACATTGTTACTTCTAAATATCAATATTCCAAGGACGCCTAGATGGTCGTCAAGCAAAAAGTTCCTAGTGCATGGAGGGGCTTATGGTAGTTCTGAAGAGAGGCAAAGGACTTGGTCAGAGGGTGGCCTTGTTGGTGTGGTAGGGAAGCAATACCTCAAACATTATTTCTGGGGTAGGGGAGCTTGCAATTCGGAGTAATTAAAATTATCACAAAGCAATCAAGTAATTCCACATCAAAATAACAAGCGTGCGGGCTGACAACCATGCTCTCAGCATCAACGAGCGCAGAGTGAAGTGAATTTTACCATCCTCTGTGCATTTTTATTGCGGGGCTCATTTACATTTGACTTGGCGCGCAGAACGAGTGAGAACCAGGTCAATAGAAACAAAAATCATCTATTTAAAAAGTTTAGTTTCACGTGGGCCTGTTGTCCTTACTTCTTTCAGAATAGCTTTTGAACCTCTGTCCTGTGTGTGTCTGTGACTGTCACGTGAAAAGGCAGTCAGAGCATCCAGGTGGGCCCCATGTCACCTGGGGCACCGCCCACCAGTGCTGGAGTTTTAAACAGCACCCGGTTGCATTTTGGGACTTGTGCCTTTTCAATGTGAGCTCAAAGACCGGGAAGTGTGGAATTCTGTTGGCTAAAAAATATTAACAGCGGAATGTGAATAGGCCACACAAGACATGACGTCACTGGAAAGCTAAACAGTATGTTGGGGAGACTGGGTGCGGCAATAGGGCTGATGTCATGAATACGTGCAACTCCTCAGTTATTTTTGAATGAACTGCTCATTCATTAGATCCCACCCAAAGAAATGAGCCCACCAGTATGAACACTTGTTTCATTAGAAAATGATGGAGTCACATTGCCTATGTAGAGCAGGTGCTTATACCTTGGTTGGAAGTCATTGCTCGGAGAGTGTTGTCTTTTAAGGTGATTGCACTAGGTCCGAGCAGGTGGGAGAAGACTTGTGCAGTGACTGAGTAAGAGAGATAACCTTCAATTACCACATCACCCTCCCGACATTGTAATCATGGCCATGAAATGGTTTATCAACTCGACTTTCCACACTCAGTGAGGAGGCTCAGGGTTGCGGTGCTCATCAAGTGCACAGACACACTGAGAGCAGCAGGTAGCGTGGCCGAGCGGTCTAAGGCGCTGGATTAAGGCTCCAGTCTCTTTGGAGGCGTGGGTTCAAATCCCACCGCTGCCAGAGATGGATTTTTACAGATCTTAATGACGCATCTCCCTTCTGACCCTTCAATTTGCATAAACAGTGACTCTACCAATAGGTCCCTAATTTTAAAACTCTTTTACAGTCTCCTTCTAAGTAAACTCCTAAACCGTGGACTCCAAGAAATCGGCTGATTGGCGCTGCTGTTGTTTTGCTTCATTCTGCTTAGATCACCTTCAAATGGAAGGTTTAACAAATCATTTGTTCTCCCCACGCGGTCACCCGCTCTTCTCTCTGCAAAATAAAATCGAACCTCTGTTAAATAAAGATTTAAAGTAAATTATCTATCTTCCCAAATAAAGTTGGTAAATGTGTTCTTCACAGTTATTTTAAAAATCAGGTTTAAAATAAACAACAGAGGTAGTCAGCAGGATTCAAACCCGTGCAGGGAACCCCCAAAGGATTTCAAGCCCATCACCTTAACCACTCGGCCATAACTACCAGCTCTCATTGAGCTCTACCGAAACTTTATATCACAACAAAATTGTGCAAAATGGCCGTGCAGACCTATATATGACTCCATTTAGTAGGATCTCTAACTGTGTGCAAAGGGCACATTGCTATGTTTCTGTCTAAGCTTTGCTTTAGGTCTGAGGTCTTAAGAACCAAAGCAGGCTCCACGCACACTTGCCTGCACAAAAAAACAAGCATTTGCAATGCGAAAGGTCTCACATTTGTGAGAGTTAGAGCTATTGGCGTTGCAAATGACAATGTCTTTAACCTAGGTTTTGGTTTTCTTTGGGAAAATTTGATGTGTCCACGTTGTGTTTTGGGGCACTTCCTGTCGCGGGCGCTAGGCCTACCCACACAAGTGAGGTAAAAAATGTTATCGGGAGACTTGGGGAAACATAGAATAGCAAAACAAGAGTTACTGCCCCTTGTCTTTATCTACATTTTTTCCTTCCAAATATAAGACAGTGTGTAAAAAAGACGTCTATTTGAGAAATGCCCTTTAATTCGCATGCTAGTGTGGGCACCCCAGAATTCAGAGATGTGCAAATAACCACTGCTCCTTCACTCCTTATCTTGTGCCCATTTTGGAAATAGAAAGGTTTTCTTGATACCTATTTTTCACTCTATATACTTCGGCAAATTAATTGCAGTATACCCGGTATAGAATGAAAACCCACTGCAAGGTGCAGCTCATTTATTTTCTCTGGATACCTAGGGTTCTTGATGAACCTACAAGCCCTATATATCCCCGCAACCAGAAGAGTCCAGCAGGCGTAATGGTATATTGCTTTCAAAAATCTGACATTGCAGAAAAAAGTTACAGAGTAAAACGTAGAGGAAAATGGCTGTTTTTTTCTTCTCAATTTCAATATTTTTTTTTTATTTCAGTTGTTATTTTCTGTAGGAAACACTTGTAAGATCTACACAAGTTACCCATTGCTGAATTCAGAATGTTGTCTTCTTTTCAAAAATGTTTAGGTTACTGGGACCCAGCATTGGTTTCACACCCATTTCTGTCACTGACTGGAAGGAGGCTAAAAGCACACAAAATCGTAAAAATGGGGTATGTCCCAGTAAAATGCCAAAATTGTGTTGAAAAATTGGGTTTTCTGATTCAAGTCTGCCTGTCCCTGAAAGCTGGGAAGCTGGTGATTTTAGTAGTGCAAACCCTTTGTTGATGCCAATTTCAGGGACAAAAACCACAAGCCTTCTTCTCCAGCCCTTTTTTCCATTTTTTTATTTTTTAAAACAAAATTTTTACTGTATTTTGGCTAATTTCTTGGTCTCCTTCAGGGGAACCCACAAAGTCTGGGTACCTCTAGAATCCCTAGGATGTTGGAAAAAAAGGACGCAAATTTGGCGTGGATAGCTTATGTGGACAAAAATCTATGAGGGCCTAAGCGCGCCCTGCCCCAAATAGCCAAAAAAATGCCTGGCACCTGAGGGGGAAAAGGCTGGCAGCGAAGGGGTTAAAATGCACTATTTTATTCCAATTTCTTCACTTAGCTTCAGATGAACTATTTTTCCCTCCCACCAACTCCTTTCAAAGTGCACCAGCCACCACTGCCTTGGGTGGGACAGATTGTTTTCGATTGCAGTATGGCAGATTGTTTTGGATTGCAGTGTGGTAGTTTGTTTTTGATTGGAGTGCAGCAGATTGCAGTGGGGTAGATTGTTTTGAATTGGAGTAGGGGAGATTGTTTTGAAGTGGAGTCGGGCAGATTGGAGTGGGGCAGATTGTTTTGGATCGAAGTGGGACAGATTGTTTTGGAGTGGTGCAGATTGTTTTTTATTATAGTGGGGCACATTGGAGTGAGACAGATTTGCTTGGGGTGGGTGGAGAGGATTGGAGTAGGATGAGTTAGAGTGGATTGGATTCGGGTGAGTGATTTGGACTGGAGTGAGGTGGATTAGTGTGGGTGAAGTGGTCTGGATGGGGTGGATTGTAGTGGGGAAGATTGTAGTGGGGTGGATTGAAGTGTACCGCAGGATTATGTGTTAAAGATTAATTTCAGAATTTACACATAATAAAGAAACACTGTTGATTTGCAATATTTTAAACGAGCTAATCGTCATCTTTTGAGAAGAGTGCCCACGACCAAAAGCAAAAGAAAACATGCGTGGAACGTGGGAAAAGACGATTTGGCAAAATAAAAGAAAGTTCGATTTAAATTTAAAACTTAACAGTTTTGGTTGTCCTGCTGGGCATGTTTTTGCCAGTCACAAGCCTTCTGTTTGCAGGGCACTAGAAGGTAAAAGGAAAAAATAGTACCTTGATCAGGTGGGGAGCAGCGGTCAGGCACTGATTAAGCTGAATCAATCAACGCTTGGTCGCTGCTCTACAGAGAGGAACGGAAATGATGCAAGACATGCCTTGATGAATTAGGAAACTGTAAAGAAGAGTGCCACATAAATAAAAAAATGGTGAGAGACATGCGGGCTCCAAGCCCTTTACTGAATGCTACAGAGTCTATCAAGCGAGACCCTAAAAAGGTCAGTTAGTTAAAATAAACAAACATTGTTACTTCTAAATATCAATATTCCAAGGACGCCTAGATGGTCGTCAAGCAAAAAGTTCCTAGTGCATGGAGGGGCTTATGGTAGTTCTGAAGAGAGGCAAAGGACTTGGTCAGAGGGTGGCCTTGTTGGTGTGGTAGGGAAGCAATACCTCAAACGTTATTACTGGGGTAGGGGAGCTTGCAATTCGGAGTAATGAAAATTATCACAAAGCAATCAAGTAATTCCACATCAAAATAACAAGCGTGCGGGCTGACAACCATGCTCTCAGCATCAACGAGCGCAGAGTGAAGTGAATTTTACCATCCTCTGTGCATTTTTATTGCGGGGCTCATTTACATTTGACTTGGCGCGCAGAACGAGTGAGAACCAGGTCAATAGAAACAAAAATCATCTATTTAAAAAGTTTAGTTTCACGTGGGCCTGTTGTGCTTACTTCTTTCAGAATAGCTTTTGAACCTCTGTCCTGTGTGTGTCTGTGACTGTCACGTGAAAGGCAGTCAGAGCATCCAGGTGGGCCCCATGTCACCTGGGGCACCGCCCACCAGTGCTCGAGTTTTAAACAGCACCCGGTTGCATTTTGGGACTTGTGCCTTTTCAATGTGAGCTCAAAGACGGGAGCCTGTGAAATTCTATTGGCTAAAAAATATTAACAGCGGAATGTGAATAGGCCACACAAGACATGACGTCACTGGAAAGCTAAACAGTATGTTGGGGAGACTGGGTGCGGCAATAGGGCTGATGTCATGAATACGTGCAACTCCTCAGTTATTTTTGAATGAACTGCTCATTCATTAGATCCCACCCAAAGAAATGAGCCCACCAGTATGAACACTTGTTTCATTAGAAAATGATGGAGTCACATTGCCTATGTAGAGCAGGTGCTTATACCTTGGTTGGAAGTCATTGCTCGGAGAGTGTTGTCTTTTAAGGTGATTGCACTAGGTCCGAGCAGGTGGGAGAAGACTTGTGCAGTGACTGAGTAAGAGAGATAACCTTCAATTACCACATCACCCTCCCGACATTGTAATCATGTCCATGAAATGGTTTATCAACTCGACTTTCCACACTCAGTGAGGAGGCTCAGGGTTGCGGTGCTCATCAAGTGCACAGACACACTGAGAGCAGCAGGTAGCGTGGCCGAGCGGTCTAAGGCGCTGGATTAAGGCTCCAGTCTCTTTGGAGGCGTGGGTTCAAATCCCACCGCTGCCAGAGATGGATTTTCACAGATCTTAATGACGCATCTCCCTTCTGACCCTTCAATTTGCATAAACAGTGACTCTACCAATAGGTCCCTAATTTTAAAACTCTTTTACAGTCTCCTTCTAAGTAAACTCCTAAACCGTGGACTCCAAGAAATCGGCTGATTGGCGCTGCTGTTGTTTTGCTTCATTCTGCTTAGATCACCTTCAAATGGAAGGTTTAACAAATCATTTGTTCTCCCCACGCGGTCACCCGCTCTTCTCTCTGCAAAATAAAATCGAACCTCTGTTAAATAAAGATTTAAAGTAAATTATCTATCTTCCCAAATAAAGTTGGTAAATGTGTTCTTCACAGTTATTTTAAAAATCAGGTTTAAAATAAACAACAGAGGTAGTCAGCAGGATTCAAACCCGTGCAGGGAACCCCCAAAGGATTTCAAGCCCAACACCTTAACCACTCGGCCATAACTACCAACTCTCATTGAGCTCTACCGAAACTTTATATCACAACAAAATTGTGCAAAATGGCCGTGCAGACCTATATATGACTCCATTTAGTAGGATCTCTAACTGTGTGCAAAGGGCACATTGCTATGTTTCTGTCTAAGCTTTGCTTTAGGTCTGAGGTCTTAAGAACCAAAGCAGGCTCCACGCACACTTGCCTGCACAAAAAAACAAGCATTTGCAATGCGAAAGGTCTCACATTTGTGAGAGTTAGAGCTATTGGCGTTGCAAATGACAATGTCTTTTACCTAGGTTTTGGTTTTCTTTGGGAAAATTTGATGTGTCCACGTTGTGTTTTGGGGCACTTCCTGTCGCGGGCGCTAGGCCTACCCACACAAGTGAGGTAAAAAATGTTATCGGGAGACTTGGGGAAACATAGAATAGCAAAACAAGAGTTACTGCCCCTTGTCTTTATCTACATTTTTTCCTTCCAAATATAAGACAGTGTGTAAAAAATACGTCTATTTGAGAAATGCCCTTTAATTCGCATGCTAGTGTGGGCACCCCAGAATTCAGAGATGTGCAAATAACCACTGCTCCTTCACTCCTTATCTTGTGCCCATTTTGGAAATAGAAAGGTTTTCTTGATACCTATTTTTCACTCTATATACTTCGGCAAATTAATTGCAGTATACCCGGTATAGAATGAAAACCCACTGCAAGGTGCAGCTCATTTATTTTCTCTGGATACCTAGGGTTCTTGATGAACCTACAAGCCCTATATATCCCCGCAACCAGAAGAGTCCAGCAGGCGTAATGGTATATTGCTTTCAAAAATCTGACATTGCAGAAAAAAGTTACAGAGTAAAACGTAGAGGAAAATGGCTGTTTTTTTCTTCTCAATTTCTATTTTTTTTTTTTATTTCAGTTGTTATTTTCTGTAGGAAACACTTGTAAGATCTACACAAGTTACCCATTGCTGAATTCAGAATGTTGTCTTCTTTTCAAAAATGTTTAGGTTACTGGGACCCAGCATTGGTTTCACACCCATTTCTGTCACTGACTGGAAGGAGGCTAAAAGCACACAAAATCGTAAAAATGGGGTATGTCCCAGTAAAATGCCAAAATTGTGTTGAAAAATTGGGTTTTCTGATTCAAGTCTGCCTGTCCCTGAAAGCTGGGAAGCTGGTGATTTTAGCAGTGCAAACCCTTTGTTGATGCCAATTTCAGGGACAAAAACCACAAGCCTTCTTCTCCAGCCCTTTTTTCCATTTTTTCTTTTTTAAAACAAAATTTTTACTGTATTTTGGCTAATTTCTTGGTCTCCTTCAGGGGAACCCACAAAGTCTGGGTACCTCTAGAATCCCTAGGATGTTGGAAAAAAAGGACGCAAATTTGGCATGGATAGCTTATGTGGACAAAAATCTATGAGGGCCTAAGCGCGCCCTGCCCCAAATAGCCAAAAAAATGCCTGGCACCTGAGGGGGAAAAGGCTGGCAGCGAAGGGGTTAAAATGCACTATTTTATTCCAATTTCTTCACTTAGCTTCAGATGAACTATTTTTCCCTCCCACCAACTCCTTCCAAAGTGCACCAGCCACCACTGCCTTGGGTGGGACAGATTGTTTTCGATTGCAGTATGGCAGATTGTTTTGGATTGCAGTGTGGTAGTTTGTTTTTGATTGGAGTGCAGCAGATTGCAGTGGGGTAGATTGTTTTGAATTGGAGTAGGGGAGATTGTTTTGAAGTGGAGTGGGGCAGATTGTTTTGGATCGAAGTGGGACAGATTGTTTTAGAGTGGTGCAGATTGTTTTTTATTATAGTGGGGCACATTGGAGTGAGACAGATTTGCTTGGGGTGGGTGGAGAGGATTGGAGTAGGATGAGTTAGAGTGGATTGGATTCGGGTGAGTGATTTGGACTGGAGTGAGGTGGATTAGTGTGGGTGAAGTGGTCTGGATGGGGTGGATTGTAGTGGGGAAGATTGGAGTGGGGTGGATTGAAGTGTACCGCAGGATTATGTGTTAAAGATTAATTTCAGAATTTACACATAATAAAGAAACACTGTTGATTTGCAATATTTTAAACGAGCTAATCGTCATCTTTTGAGAAGAGTGCCCACGAACAAAAGCAAAAGAAAACATGCGTGGAACGTGGGAAAAGACGATTTGGCAAAATAAAAGAAAGTTCGATTTAAATTTAAAACTTAACAGTTTTGGTTGTCCTGCTGGGCATGTTTTTGCCAGTCACAAGCCTTCTGTTTGCAGGGCACTAGAAGGTAAAAGGAAAAAATAGTACCTTGATCAGGTGGGGAGCAGCGGTCAGGCACTGATTAAGCTGAATCAATCAACGCTTGGTCGCTGCTCTACAGAGAGGAACGGAAATGATGCAAGACATGCCTTGATGAATTAGGAAACTGTAAAGAAGAGTGCCACATAAATAAAAAAATGGTGAGAGACATGCGGGCTCCAAGCCCTTTACTGAATACTACAGAGTCTATCAAGCGAGACCCTAAAAAGGTCAGTTAGTTAAAATAAACAAACATTGTTACTTCTAAATATCAATATTCCAAGGACGCCTAGATGGTCGTCAAGCAAAAAGTTCCTAGTGCATGGAGGGGCTTATGGTAGTTCTGAAGAGAGGCAAAGGACTTGGTCAGAGGGTGGCCTTGTTGGTGTGGTAGGGAAGCAATACCTCAAACATTATTACTGGGGTAGGGGAGCTTGCAATTCGGAGTAATTAAAATTATCACAAAGCAATCAAGTAATTCCACATCAAAATAACAAGCGTGCGGGCTGACAACCATGCTCTCAGCATCAACGAGCGCAGAGTGAAGTGAATTTTACCATCCTCTGTGCATTTTTATTGCGGGGCTCATTTACATTTAACTTGGCGCGCAGAACGAGTGAGAACCAGGTCAATAGAAACAAAAATCATCTATTTAAAAAGTTTAGTTTCACGTGGGCCTGTTGTCCTTACTTCTTTCAGAATAGCTTTTGAACCTCTGTCCTGTGTGTGTCTGTGACTGTCACGTGAAAAGGCAGTCAGGGCATCCAGGTGGACCCCATGTCACCTGGGGCACCGCCCACCAGTGCTGGAGTTTTAAACAGCACCCGGTTGCATTTTGGGACTTGTGCCTTTTCAATGTGAGCTCAAAGACGGGAGCCTGTGAAATTCTATTGGCTAAAAAATATTAACAGCGGAATGTGAATAGGCCACACAAGACATGACGTCACTGGAAAGCTAAACAGTATGTTGGGGAGACTGGGTGCGGCAATAGGGCTGATGTCATGAATACGTGCAACTCCTCAGTTATTTTTGAATGAACTGCTCATTCATTAGATCCCACCCAAAGAAATGAGCCCACCAGTATGAACACTTGTTTCATTAGAAAATGATGGAGTCACATTGCCTATGTAGAGCAGGTGCTTATACCTTGGTTGGAAGTCATTGCTCGGAGAGTGTTGTCTTTTAAGGTGATTGCACTAGGTCCGAGCAGGTGGGAGAAGACTTGTGCAGTGACTGAGTAAGAGAGATAACCTTCAATTACCACATCACCCTCCCGACATTGTAATCATGTCCATGAAATGGTTTATCAACTCGACTTTCCACACTAAGTGAGGAGACTCAGGGTTACGGTGCTCATGAAGTGCACAGACACACTGAGAGCAACAGGTAGCGTGGCCGAGCGGTCTAAGGCGCTGGATTAAGGCTCCAGTCTCTTTGGAGGCGTGGGTTCAAATCCCACCGCTGCCAGAGATGGATTTTTACAGATCTTAATGACGCATCTCCCTTCTGACCCTTCAATTTGCATAAACAGTGACTCTACCAATAGGTCCCTAATTTTAAAACTCTTTTACAGTCTCCTTCTAAGTAAACTCCTAAACCGTGGACTCCAAGAAATCGGCTGATTGGCGCTGCTGTTGTTTTGCTTCATTCTGCTTAGATCACCTTCAAATGGAAGGTTTAACAAATCATTTGTTCTCCCCACGCGGTCACCCGCTCTTCTCTCTGCAAAATAAAATCGAACCTCTGTTAAATAAAGATTTAAAGTAAATTATCTATCTTCCCAAATAAAGTTGGTAAATGTGTTCTTCACAGTTATTTTAAAAATCAGGTTTAAAATAAACAACAGAGGTAGTCAGCAGGATTCAAACCCGTGCAGGGAACCCCCAAAGGATTTCAAGCCCATCACCTTAACCACTCGGCCATAACTACCAGCTCTCATTGAGCTCTACCGAAACTTTATATCACAACAAAATTGTGCAAAATGGCCGTGCAGCCCTATATATGACTCCATTTAGTAGGATCTCTAACTGTGTGCAAAGGGCACATTGCTATGTTTCTGTCTAAGCTTTGCTTTAGGTCTGAGGTCTTAAGAACCAAAGCAGGCTCCACGCACACTTGCCTGCACAAAAAAACAAGCATTTGCAATGCGAAAGGTCTCACATTTGTGAGAGTTAGAGCTATTGGCGTTGCAAATGACAATGTCTTTTACCTAGGTTTTGGTTTTCTTTGGGAAAATTTGATGTGTCCACGTTGTGTTTTGGGGCACTTCCTGTCGCGGGCGCTAGGCCTACCCACACAAGTGAGGTAAAAAATGTTATCGGGAGACTTGGGGAAACATAGAATAGCAAAACAAGAGTTACTGCCCCTTGTCTTTATCTACATTTTTTCCTTCCAAATATAAGACAGTGTGTAAAAAAGACGTCTATTTGAGAAATGCCCTTTAATTTGCATGCTAGTGTGGGCACCCCAGAATTCAGAGATGTGCAAATAACCACTGCTCCTTCACTCCTTATCTTGTGCCCATTTTGGAAATAGAAAGGTTTTCTTGATACCTATTTTTCACTCTATATACTTCGGCAAATTAATTGCAGTATACCCGGTATAGAATGAAAACCCACTGCAAGGTGCAGCTCATTTATTTTACTCTGGATACCTAGGGTTCTTGATGAACCTACAAGCCCTATATATCCCCGCAACCAGAAGAGTCCAGCAGGCGTAATGGTATATTGCTTTCAAAAATCTGACATTGCAGAAAAAAGTTACAGAGTAAAACGTAGAGGAAAATGGCTGTTTTTTTCTTCTCAATTTCAATATTTTTTTTTTATTTCAGTTGTTATTTTCTGTAGGAAACACTTGTAAGATCTACACAAGTTACCCATTGCTGAATTCAGAATGTTGTCTTCTTTTCAAAAATGTTTAGGTTACTGGGACCCAGCATTGGTTTCACACCCATTTCTGTCACTGACTGGAAGGAGGCTAAAAGCACACAAAATCGTAAAAATGGGGTATGTCCCAGTAAAATGCCAAAATTGTGTTGAAAAATTGGGTTTTCTGATTCAAGTCTGCCTGTCCCTGAAAGCTGGGAAGCTGGTGATTTTAGCAGTGCAAACCCTTTGTTGATGCCAATTTCAGGGACAAAAACCACAAGCCTTCTTCTCCAGCCCTTTTTTCCATTTTTTTCTTTTTTAAAACAAAATTTTTACTGTATTTTGGCTAATTTCTTGGTCTCCTTCAGGGGAACCCACAAAGTCTGGGTACCTCTAGAATCCCTAGGATGTTGGAAAAAAAGGACGCAAATTTGGCGTGGATAGCTTATGTGGACAAAAATCTATGAGGGCCTAAGCGCGCCCTGCCCCAAATAGCCCAAAAAATGCCTGGCACCTGAGGGGGAAAAGGCTGGCAGCGAAGGGGTTAAAATGCACTATTTTATTCCAATTTCTTCACTTAGCTTCAGATGAACTATTTTTCCCTCCCACCAACTCCTTTCAAAGTGCACCAGCCACCACTGCCTTGGGTGGGACAGATTGTTTTCGATTGCAGTATGGCAGATTGTTTTGGATTGCAGTGTGGTAGTTTGTTTTTGATTGGAGTGCAGCAGATTGCAGTGGGGTAGATTGTTTTGAATTGGAGTAGGGGAGATTGTTTTGAAGTGGAGTCGGGCAGATTGGAGTGGGGCAGATTGTTTTGGATCGAAGTGGGACAGATTGTTTTGGAGTGGTGCAGATTGTTTTTTATTATAGTGGGGCACATTGGAGTGAGACAGATTTGCTTGGGGTGGGTGGAGAGGATTGGAGTAGGATGAGTTAGAGTGGATTGGATTCGGGTGAGTGATTTGGACTGGAGTGAGGTGGATTAGTGTGGGTGAAGTGGTCTGGATGGGGTGGATTGTAGTGGGGAAGATTGGAGTGGGGTGGATTGAAGTGTACCGCAGGATTATGTGTTAAAGATTAATTTCAGAATTTACACATAATAAAGAAACACTGTTGATTTGCAATATTTTAAACGAGCTAATCGTCATCTTTTGAGAAGAGTGCCCACGAACAAAAGCAAAAGAAAACATGCGTGGAACGTGGGAAAAGACGATTTGGCAAAATAAAAGAAAGTTCGATTTAAATTTAAAACTTAACAGTTTTGGTTGTCCTGCTGGGCATGTTTTTGCCAGTCACAAGCCTTCTGTTTGCAGGGCACTAGAAGGTAAAAGGAAAAAATAGTACCTTGATCAGGTGGGGAGCAGCGGTCAGGCACTGATTAAGCTGAATCAATCAACGCTTGGTCGCTGCTCTACAGAGAGGAACGGAAATGATGCAGGACATGCCTTGATGAATTAGGAAACTGTAAAGAAGAGTGCCACATAAATAAAAAAATGGTGAGAGACATGCGGGCTCCAAGCCCTTTACTGAATGCTACAGAGTCTATCAAGCGAGACCCTAAAAAGGTCAGTTAGTTAAAATAAACAAACATTGTTACTTCTAAATATCAATATTCCAAGGACGCCTAGATGGTCGTCAAGCAAAAAGTTCCTAGTGCATGGAGGGCCTTATGGTAGTTCTGAAGAGAGGCAAAGGACTTGGTCAGAGGGTGGCCTTGTTGGTGTGGTAGGGAAGCAATACCTCAAACGTTATTACTGGGGTAGGGGAGCTTGCAATTCGGAGTAATGAAAATTATCACAAAGCAATCAAGTAATTCCACATCAAAATAACAAGCGTGCGGGCTGACAACCATGCTCTCAGCATCAACGAGCGCAGAGTGAAGTGAATTTTACCATCCTCTGTGCATTTTTATTGCGGGGCTCATTTACATTTGACTTGGCGCGCAGAACGAGTGAGAACCAGGTCAATAGAAACAAAAATCATCTATTTAAAAAGTTTAGTTTCACGTGGGCCTGTTGTCCTTACTTCTTTCAGAATAGCTTTTGAACCTCTGTCCTGTGTGTGTCTGTGACTGTCACGTGAAAGGCAGTCAGAGCATCCAGGTGGACCCCATGTCACCTGGGGCACCGCCCACCAGTGCTGGAGTTTTAAACAGCACCCGGTTGCATTTTGGGACTTGTGCCTTTTCAATGTGAGCTCAAAGACGGGAGCCTGTGAAATTCTATTGGCTAAAAAATATTAACAGCGGAATGTGAATAGGCCACACAAGACATGACGTCACTGGAAAGCTAAACAGTATGTTGGGGAGACTGGGTGCGGCAATAGGGCTGATGTCATGAATACGTGCAACTCCTCAGTTATTTTTGAATGAACTGCTCATTCATTAGATCCCACCCAAAGAAATGAGCCCACCAGTATGAACACTTGTTTCATTAGAAAATGATGGAGTCACATTGCCTATGTAGAGCAGGTGCTTATACCTTGGTTGGAAGTCATTGCTCGGAGAGTGTTGTCTTTTAAGGTGATTGCACTAGGTCCGAGCAGGTGGGAGAAGACTTGTGCAGTGACTGAGTAAGAGAGATAACCTTCAATTACCACATCACCCTCCCGACATTGTAATCATGTCCATGAAATGGTTTATCAACTCGACTTTCCACACTCAGTGAGGAGGCTCAGGGTTGCGGTGCTCATCAAGTGCACAGACACACTGAGAGCAGCAGGTAGCGTGGCCGAGCGGTCTAAGGCGCTGGATTAAGGCTCCAGTCTCTTTGGAGGCGTGGGTTCAAATCCCACCGCTGCCAGAGATGGATTTTTACAGATCTTAATGACGCTTCTCCCTTCTGACCCTTCAATTTGCATAAACAGTGACTCTACCAATAGGTCCCTAATTTTAAAACTCTTTTACAGTCTCCTTCTAAGTAAACTCCTAAACCGTGGACTCCAAGAAATCGGCTGATTGGCGCTGCTGTTGTTTTGCTTCATTCTGCTTAGATCACCTTCAAATGGAAGGTTTAACAAATAATTTGTTCTCCCCACGCGGTCACCCGCTCTTCTCTCTGCAAAATAAAATCGAACCTCTGTTAAATAAAGATTTAAAGTAAATTATCTATCTTCCCAAATAAAGTTGGTAAATGTGTTCTTCACAGTTATTTTAAAAATCAGGTTTAAAATAAACAACAGAGGTAGTCAGCAGGATTCAAACCCGTGCAGGGAACCCCCAAAGGATTTCAAGCCCATCACCTTAACCACTCGGCCATAACTACCAGCTCTCATTGAGCTCTACCGAAACTTTATATCACAACAAAATTGTGCAAAATGGCCGTGCAGACCTATATATGACTTCATTTAGTAGGATCTCTAACTGTGTGCAAAGGGCACATTGCTATGTTTCTGTCTAAGCTTTGCTTTAGGTCTGAGGTCTTAAGAACCAAAGCAGGCTCCACGCACACTTGCCTGCACAAAAAAACAAGCATTTGCAATGCGAAAGGTCTCACATTTGTGAGAGTTAGAGCTATTGGCGTTGCAAATGACAATGTCTTTTACCTAGGTTTTGGTTTTCTTTGGGAAAATTTGATGTGTCCACGTTGTGTTTTGGGGCACTTCCTGTCGCGGGCGCTAGGCCTACCCACACAAGTGAGGTAAAAAATGTTATCGGGAGACTTGGGGAAACATAGAATAGCAAAACAAGAGTTACTGCCCCTTGTCTTTATCTACATTTTTTCCTTCCAAATATAAGACAGTGTGTAAAAAAGACGTCTATTTGAGAAATGCCCTTTAATTCGCATGCTAGTGTGGGCACCCCAGAATTCAGAGATGTGCAAATAACCACTGCTCCTTCACTCCTTATCTTGTGCCCATTTTGGAAATAGAAAGGTTTTCTTGATACCTATTTTTCACTCTATATACTTCGGCAAATTAATTGCAGTATACCCGGTATAGAATGAAAACCCACTGCAAGGTGCAGCTCATTTATTTTCTCTGGATACCTAGGGTTCTTGATGAACCTACAAGCCCTATATATCCCCGCAACCAGAAGAGTCCAGCAGGCGTAATGGTATATTGCTTTCAAAAATCTGACATTGCAGAAAAAAGTTACAGAGTAAAACGTAGAGGAAAATGGCTGTTTTTTTCTTCTCAATTTCAATATTTTTTTTTTATTTCAGTTGTTATTTTCTGTAGGAAACACTTGTAAGATCTACACAAGTTACCCATTGCTGAATTCAGAATGTTGTCTTCTTTTCAAAAATGTTTAGGTTACTGGGACCCAGCATTGGTTTCACACCCATTTCTGTCACTGACTGGAAGGAGGCTAAAAGCACACAAAATCGTAAAAATGGGGTATGTCCCAGTAAAATGCCAAAATTGTGTTGAAAAATTGGGTTTTCTGATTCAAGTCTGCCTGTCCCTGAAAGCTGGGAAGCTGGTGATTTTAGCAGTGCAAACCCTTTGTTGATGCCAATTTCAGGGACAAAAACCACAAGCCTTCTTCTCCAGCCCTTTTTTCCATTTTTTCTTTTTTAAAACAAAATTTTTACTGTATTTTGGCTAATTTCTTGGTCTCCTTCAGGGGAACCCACAAAGTCTGGGTACCTCTAGAATCCCTAGGATGTTGGAAAAAAAGGACGCAAATTTGGCGTGGATAGCTTATGTGGACAAAAATCTATGAGGGCCTAAGCGCGCCCTGCCCCAAATAGCCAAAAAAATGCCTGGCACCTGAGGGGGAAAAGGCTGGCAGCGAAGGGGTTAAAATGCACTATTTTATTCCAATTTCTTCACTTAGCTTCAGATGAACTATTTTTCCCTCCCACCAACTCTTTTCAAAGTGCACCAGTCACCACTGCCTTGGGTGGGACAGATTGTTTTCGATTGCAGTATGGCAGATTGTTTTGGATTGCAGTGTGGTAGTTTGTTTTTTGATTGGAGTGCAGCAGATTGCAGTGGGGTAGATTGTTTTGAATTGGAGTAGGGGAGATTGTTTTGAAGTGGAGTGGGGCAGATTGTTTTGGATCGAAGTGGGACAGATTGTTTTGGAGTGGTGCAGATTGTTTTTTATTATAGTGGGGCACATTGGAGTGAGACAGATTTGCTTGGGGTGGGTGGAGAGGATTGGAGTAGGATGAGTTAGAGTGGATTGGATTCGGGTGAGTGATTTGGACTGGAGTGAGGTGGATTAGTGTGGGTGAAGTGGTCTGGATGGGGTGGATTGTAGTGGGGAAGATTGGAGTGGGGTGGATTGAAGTGTACCGCAGGATTATGTGTTAAAGATTAATTTCAGAATTTACACATAATAAAGAAACACTGTTGATTTGCAATATTTTAAACGAGCTAATCGTCATCTTTTGAGAAGAGTGCCCACGAACAAAAGCAAAAGAAAACATGCGTGGAACGTGGGAAAAGACGATTTGGCAAAATAAAAGAAAGTTCGATTTAAATTTAAAACTTAACAGTTTTGGTTGTCCTGCTGGGCATGTTTTTGCCAGTCACAAGCCTTCTGTTTGCAGGGCACTAGAAGGTAAAAGGAAAAAATAGTACCTTGATCAGGTGGGGAGCAGCGGTCAGGCACTGATTAAGCTGAATCAATCAACGCTTGGTCGCTGCTCTACAGAGAGGAACGGAAATGATGCAAGACATGCCTTGATGAATTAGGAAACTGTAAAGAAGAGTGCCACATAAATAAAAAAATGGTGAGAGACATGCGGGCTCCAAGCCCTTTACTGAATACTACAGAGTCTATCAAGCGAGACCCTAAAAAGGTCAGTTAGTTAAAATAAACAAACATTGTTACTTCTAAATATCAATATTCCAAGGACGCCTAGATGGTCGTCAAGCAAAAAGTTCCTAGTGCATGGAGGGGCTTATGGTAGTTCTGAAGAGAGGCAAAGGACTTGGTCAGAGGGTGGCCTTGTTGGTGTGGTAGGGAAGCAATACCTCAAACATTATTACTGGGGTAGGGGAGCTTGCAATTCGGAGTAATTAAAATTATCACAAAGCAATCAAGTAATTCCACATCAAAATAACAAGCGTGCGGGCTGACAACCATGCTCTCAGCATCAACGAGCGCAGAGTGAAGTGAATTTTACCATCCTCTGTGCATTTTTATTGCGGGGCTCATTTACATTTGACTTGGCGCGCAGAACGAGTGAGAACCAGGTCAATAGAAACAAAAATCATCTATTTAAAAAGTTTAGTTTCACGTGGGCCTGTTGTCCTTACTTCTTTCAGAATAGCTTTTGAACCTCTGTCCTGTGTGTGTCTGTGACTGTCACGTGAAAAGGCAGTCAGAGCATCCAGGTGGGCCCCATGTCACCTGGGGCACCGCCCACCAGTGCTGGAGTTTTAAACAGCACCCGGTTGCATTTTGGGACTTGTGCCTTTTCAATGTGAGCTCAAAGACCGGGAAGTGTGGAATTCTGTTGGCTAAAAAATATTAACAGCGGAATGTGAATAGGCCACACAAGACATGACGTCACTGGAAAGCTAAACAGTATGTTGGGGAGACTGGGTGCGGCAATAGGGCTGATGTCATGAATACGTGCAACTCCTCAGTTATTTTTGAATGAACTGCTCATTCATTAGATCCCACCCAAAGAAATGAGCCCACCAGTATGAACACTTGTTTCATTAGAAAATGATGGAGTCACATTGCCTATGTAGAGCAGGTGCTTATACCTTGGTTGGAAGTCATTGCTCGGAGAGTGTTGTCTTTTAAGGTGATTGCACTAGGTCCGAGCAGGTGGGAGAAGACTTGTGCAGTGACTGAGTAAGAGAGATAACCTTCAATTACCACATCACCCTCCCGACATTGTAATCATGTCCATGAAATGGTTTATCAACTCGACTTTCCACACTCAGTGAGGAGGCTCAGGGTTGCGGTGCTCATCAAGTGCACAGACACACTGAGAGCAGCAGGTAGCGTGGCCGAGCGGTCTAAGGCGCTGGATTAAGGCTCCAGTCTCTTTGGAGGCGTGGGTTCAAATCCCACCGCTGCCAGAGATGGATTTTTACAGATCTTAATGACGCTTCTCCCTTCTGACCCTTCAATTTGCATAAACAGTGACTCTACCAATAGGTCCCTAATTTTAAAACTCTTTTACAGTCTCCTTCTAAGTAAACTCCTAAACCGTGGACTCCAAGAAATCGGCTGATTGGCGCTGCTGTTGTTTTGCTTCATTCTGCTTAGATCACCTTCAAATGGAAGGTTTAACAAATAATTTGTTCTCCCCACGCGGTCACCCGCTCTTCTCTCTGCAAAATAAAATCGAACCTCTGTTAAATAAAGATTTAAAGTAAATTATCTATCTTCCCAAATAAAGTTGGTAAATGTGTTCTTCACAGTTATTTTAAAAATCAGGTTTAAAATAAACAACAGAGGTAGTCAGCAGGATTCAAACCCGTGCAGGGAACCCCCAAAGGATTTCAAGCCCATCACCTTAACCACTCGGCCATAACTACCAGCTCTCATTGAGCTCTACCGAAACTTTATATCACAACAAAATTGTGCAAAATGGCCGTGCAGACCTATATATGACTCCATTTAGTAGGATCTCTAACTGTGTGCAAAGGGCACATTGCTATGTTTCTGTCTAAGCTTTGCTTTAGGTCTGAGGTCTTAAGAACCAAAGCAGGCTCCACGCACACTTGCCTGCACAAAAAAACAAGCATTTGCAATGCGAAAGGTCTCACATTTGTGAGAGTTAGAGCTATTGGCGTTGCAAATGACAATATCTTTTACCTAGGTTTTGGTTTTCTTTGGGAAAATTTGATGTGTCCACGTTGTGTTTTGGGGCACTTCCTGTCGCGGGCGCTAGGCCTACCCACACAAGTGAGGTAAAAAATGTTATCGGGAGACTTGGGGAAACATAGAATAGCAAAACAAGAGTTACTGCCCCTTGTCTTTATCTACATTTTTTCCTTCCAAATATAAGACAGTGTGTAAAAAAGACGTCTATTTGAGAAATGCCCTTTAATTTGCATGCTAGTGTGGGCACCCCAGAATTCAGAGATGTGCAAATAACCACTGCTCCTTCACTCCTTATCTTGTGCCCATTTTGGAAATAGAAAGGTTTTCTTGATACCTATTTTTCACTCTATATACTTCGGCAAATTAATTGCAGTATACCCGGTATAGAATGAAAACCCACTGCAAGGTGCAGCTCATTTATTTTCTCTGGATACCTAGGGTTCTTGATGAACCTACAAGCCCTATATATCCCCGCAACCAGAAGAGTCCAGCAGGCGTAATGGTATATTGCTTTCAAAAATCTGACATTGCAGAAAAAAGTTACAGAGTAAAACGTAGAGGAAAATGGCTGTTTTTTTCTTCTCAATTTCAATATTTTTTTTTTATTTCAGTTGTTATTTTCTGTAGGAAACACTTGTAAGATCTACACAAGTTACCCATTGCTGAATTCAGAATGTTGTCTTCTTTTCAAAAATGTTTAGGTTACTGGGACCCAGCATTGGTTTCACACCCATTTCTGTCACTGACTGGAAGGAGGCTAAAAGCACACAAAATCGTAAAAATGGGGTATGTCCCAGTAAAATGCCAAAATTGTGTTGAAAAATTGGGTTTTCTGATTCAAGTCTGCCTGTCCCTGAAAGCTGGGAAGCTGGTGATTTTAGCAGTGCAAACCCTTTGTTGATGCCAATTTCAGGGACAAAAACCACAAGCCTTCTTCTCCAGCCCTTTTTTCCATTTTTTCTTTTTTAAAACAAAATTTTTACTGTATTTTGGCTAATTTCTTGGTCTCCTTCAGGGGAACCCACAAAGTCTGGGTACCTCTAGAATCCCTAGGATGTTGGAAAAAAAGGACGCAAATTTGGCGTGGATAGCTTATGTGGACAAAAATCTATGAGGGCCTAAGCGCGCCCTGCCCCAAATAGCCAAAAAAATGCCTGGCACCTGAGGGGGAAAAGGCTGGCAGCGAAGGGGTTAAAATGCACTATTTTATTCCGATTTCTTCACTTAGCTTCAGATGAACTATTTTTCCCTCCCACCAACTCCTTTCAAAGTGCACCAGTCACCACTGCCTTGGGTGGGACAGATTGTTTTCGATTGCAGTATGGCAGATTGTTTTGGATTGCAGTGTGGTAGTTTGTTTTTGATTGGAGTGCAGCAGATTGCAGTGGGGTAGATTGTTTTGAATTGGAGTAGGGGAGATTGTTTTGAAGTGGAGTGGGGCAGATTGTTTTGGATCGAAGTGGGACAGATTGTTTTGGAGTGGTGCAGATTGTTTTTTATTATAGTGGGGCACATTGGAGTGAGACAGATTTGCTTGGGGTGGGTGGAGAGGATTGGAGTAGGATGAGTTAGAGTGGATTGGATTCGGGTGAGTGATTTGGACTGGAGTGAGGTGGATTAGTGTGGGTGAAGTGGTCTGGATGGGGTGGATTGTAGTGGGGAAGATTGGAGTGGGGTGGATTGAAGTGTACCGCAGGATTATGTGTTAAAGATTAATTTCAGAATTTACACATAATAAAGAAACACTGTTGATTTGCAATATTTTAAACGAGCTAATCGTCATCTTTTGAGAAGAGTGCCCACGAACAAAAGCAAAAGAAAACATGCGTGGAACGTGGGAAAAGACGATTTGGCAAAATAAAAGAAAGTTCGATTTAAATTTAAAACTTAACAGTTTTGGTTGTCCTGCTGGGCATGTTTTTGCCAGTCACAAGCCTTCTGTTTGCAGGGCACTAGAAGGTAAAAGGAAAAAATAGTACCTTGATCAGGTGGGGAGCAGCGGTCAGGCACTGATTAAGCTGAATCAATCAACGCTTGGTCGCTGCTCTACAGAGAGGAACGGAAATGATGCAAGACATGCCTTGATGAATGAGGAAACTGTAAAGAAGAGTGCCACATAAATAAAAAAATGGTGAGAGACATGCGGGCTCCAAGCCCTTTACTGAATACTACAGAGTCTATCAAGCGAGACCCTAAAAAGGTCAGTTAGTTAAAATAAACAAACATTGTTACTTCTAAATATCAATATTCCAAGGACGCCTAGATGGTCGTCAAGCAAAAAGTTCCTAGTGCATGGAGGGGCTTATGGTAGTTCTGAAGAGAGGCAAAGGACTTGGTCAGAGGGTGGCCTTGTTGGTGTGGTAGGGAAGCAATACCTCAAACATTATTACTGGGGTAGGGGAGCTTGCAATTCGGAGTAATTAAAATTATCACAAAGCAATCAAGTAATTCCACATCAAAATAACAAGCGTGCGGGCTGACAACCATGCTCTCAGCATCAACGAGCGCAGAGTGAAGTGAATTTTACCATCCTCTGTGCATTTTTATTGCGGGGCTCATTTACATTTGACTTGGCGCGCAGAACGAGTGAGAACCAGGTCAATAGAAACAAAAATCATCTATTTAAAAAGTTTAGTTTCACGTGGGCCTGTTGTCCTTACTTCTTTCAGAATAGCTTTTGAACCTCTGTCCTGTGTGTGTCTGTGACTGTCACGTGAAAAGGCAGTCAGAGCATCCAGGTGGGCCCCATGTCACCTGGGGCACCGCCCACCAGTGCTGGAGTTTTAAACAGCACCCGGTTGCATTTTGGGACTTGTGCCTTTTCAATGTGAGCTCAAAGACCGGGAAGTGTGGAATTCTGTTGGCTAAAAAATATTAACAGCGGAATGTGAATAGGCCACACAAGACATGACGTCACTGGAAAGCTAAACAGTATGTTGGGGAGACTGGGTGCGGCAATAGGGCTGATGTCATGAATACGTGCAACTCCTCAGTTATTTTTGAATGAACTGCTCATTCATTAGATCCCACCCAAAGAAATGAGCCCACCAGTATGAACACTTGTTTCATTAGAAAATGATGGAGTCACATTGCCTATGTAGAGCAGGTGCTTATACCTTGGTTGGAAGTCATTGCTCGGAGAGTGTTGTCTTTTAAGGTGATTGCACTAGGTCCGAGCAGGTGGGAGAAGACTTGTGCAGTGACTGAGTAAGAGAGATAACCTTCAATTACCACATCACCCTCCCGACATTGTAATCATGTCCATGAAATGGTTTATCAACTCGACTTTCCACACTCAGTGAGGAGGCTCAGGGTTGCGGTGCTCATCAAGTGCACAGACACACTGAGAGCAGCAGGTAGCGTGGCCGAGCGGTCTAAGGCGCTGGATTAAGGCTCCAGTCTCTTTGGAGGCGTGGGTTCAAATCCCACCGCTGCCAGAGATGGATTTTTACAGATCTTAATGACGCATCTCCCTTCTGACCCTTCAATTTGCATAAACAGTGACTCTACCAATAGGTCCCTAATTTTAAAACTCTTTTACAGTCTCCTTCTAAGTAAACTCCTAAACCGTGGACTCCAAGAAATCGGCTGATTGGCGCTGCTGTTGTTTTGCTTCATTCTGCTTAGATCACCTTCAAATGGAAGGTTTAACAAATCATTTGTTCTCCCCACGCGGTCACCCGCTCTTCTCTCTGCAAAATAAAATCGAACCTCTGTTAAATAAAGATTTAAAGTAAATTATCTATCTTCCCAAATAAAGTTGGTAAATGTGTTCTTCACAGTTATTTTAAAAATCAGGTTTAAAATAAACAACAGAGGTAGTCAGCAGGATTCAAACCCGTGCAGGGAACCCCCAAAGGATTTCAAGCCCATCACCTTAACCACTCGGCCATAACTACCAGCTCTCATTGAGCTCTACCGAAACTTTATATCACAACAAAATTGTGCAAAATGGCCGTGCAGACCTATATATGACTCCATTTAGTAGGATCTCTAACTGTGTGCAAAGGGCACATTGCTATGTTTCTGTCTAAGCTTTGCTTTAGGTCTGAGGTCTTAAGAACCAAAGCAGGCTCCACGCACACTTGCCTGCACAAAAAAACAAGCATTTGCAATGCGAAAGGTCTCACATTTGTGAGAGTTAGAGCTATTGGCGTTGCAAATGACAATGTCTTTAACCTAGGTTTTGGTTTTCTTTGGGAAAATTTGATGTGTCCACGTTGTGTTTTGGGGCACTTCCTGTCGCGGGCGCTAGGCCTACCCACACAAGTGAGGTAAAAAATGTTATCGGGAGACTTGGGGAAACATAGAATAGCAAAACAAGAGTTACTGCCCCTTGTCTTTATCTACATTTTTTCCTTCCAAATATAAGACAGTGTGTAAAAAAGACGTCTATTTGAGAAATGCCCTTTAATTCGCATGCTAGTGTGGGCACCCCAGAATTCAGAGATGTGCAAATAACCACTGCTCCTTCACTCCTTATCTTGTGCCCATTTTGGAAATAGAAAGGTTTTCTTGATACCTATTTTTCACTCTATATACTTCGGCAAATTAATTGCAGTATACCCGGTATAGAATGAAAACCCACTGCAAGGTGCAGCTCATTTATTTTCTCTGGATACCTAGGGTTCTTGATGAACCTACAAGCCCTATATATCCCCGCAACCAGAAGAGTCCAGCAGGCGTAATGGTATATTGCTTTCAAAAATCTGACATTGCAGAAAAAAGTTACAGAGTAAAACGTAGAGGAAAATGGCTGTTTTTTTCTTCTCAATTTCAATATTTTTTTTTTATTTCAGTTGTTATTTTCTGTAGGAAACACTTGTAAGATCTACACAAGTTACCCATTGCTGAATTCAGAATGTTGTCTTCTTTTCAAAAATGTTTAGGTTACTGGGACCCAGCATTGGTTTCACACCCATTTCTGTCACTGACTGGAAGGAGGCTAAAAGCACACAAAATCGTAAAAATGGGGTATGTCCCAGTAAAATGCCAAAATTGTGTTGAAAAATTGGGTTTTCTGATTCAAGTCTGCCTGTCCCTGAAAGCTGGGAAGCTGGTGATTTTAGCAGTGCAAACCCTTTGTTGATGCCAATTTCAGGGACAAAAACCACAAGCCTTCTTCTCCAGCCCTTTTTTCCATTTTTTTATTTTTTAAAACAAAATTTTTACTGTATTTTGGCTAATTTCTTGGTCTCCTTCAGGGGAACCCACAAAGTCTGGGTACCTCTAGAATCCCTAGGATGTTGGAAAAAAAGGACGCAAATTTGGCGTGGATAGCTTATGTGGACAAAAATCTATGAGGGCCTAAGCGCGCCCTGCCCCAAATAGCCAAAAAAATGCCTGGCACCTGAGGGGGAAAAGGCTGGCAGCGAAGGGGTTAAAATGCACTATTTTATTCCAATTTCTTCACTTAGCTTCAGATGAACTATTTTTCCCTCCCACCAACTCCTTTCAAAGTGCACCAGCCACCACTGCCTTGGGTGGGACAGATTGTTTTCGATTGCAGTATGGCAGATTGTTTTGGATTGCAGTGTGGTAGTTTGTTTTTGATTGGAGTGCAGCAGATTGCAGTGGGGTAGATTGTTTTGAATTGGAGTAGGGGAGATTGTTTTGAAGTGGAGTCGGGCAGATTGGAGTGGGGCAGATTGTTTTGGATCGAAGTGGGACAGATTGTTTTGGAGTGGTGCAGATTGTTTTTTATTATAGTGGGGCACATTGGAGTGAGACAGATTTGCTTGGGGTGGGTGGAGAGGATTGGAGTAGGATGAGTTAGAGTGGATTGGATTCGGGTGAGTGATTTGGACTGGAGTGAGGTGGATTAGTGTGGGTGAAGTGGTCTGGATGGGGTGGATTGTAGTGGGGAAGATTGTAGTGGGGTGGATTGAAGTGTACCGCAGGATTATGTGTTAAAGATTAATTTCAGAATTTACACATAATAAAGAAACACTGTTGATTTGCAATATTTTAAACGAGCTAATCGTCATCTTTTGAGAAGAGTGCCCACGACCAAAAGCAAAAGAAAACATGCGTGGAACGTGGGAAAAGACGATTTGGCAAAATAAAAGAAAGTTCGATTTAAATTTAAAACTTAACAGTTTTGGTTGTCCTGCTGGGCATGTTTTTGCCAGTCACAAGCCTTCTGTTTGCAGGGCACTAGAAGGTAAAAGGAAAAAATAGTACCTTGATCAGGTGGGGAGCAGCGGTCAGGCACTGATTAAGCTGAATCAATCAACGCTTGGTCGCTGCTCTACAGAGAGGAACGGAAATGATGCAAGACATGCCTTGATGAATTAGGAAACTGTAAAGAAGAGTGCCACATAAATAAAAAAATGGTGAGAGACATGCGGGCTCCAAGCCCTTTACTGAATGCTACAGAGTCTATCAAGCGAGACCCTAAAAAGGTCAGTTAGTTAAAATAAACAAACATTGTTACTTCTAAATATCAATATTCCAAGGACGCCTAGATGGTCGTCAAGCAAAAAGTTCCTAGTGCATGGAGGGGCTTATGGTAGTTCTGAAGAGAGGCAAAGGACTTGGTCAGAGGGTGGCCTTGTTGGTGTGGTAGGGAAGCAATACCTCAAACGTTATTACTGGGGTAGGGGAGCTTGCAATTCGGAGTAATGAAAATTATCACAAAGCAATCAAGTAATTCCACATCAAAATAACAAGCGTGCGGGCTGACAACCATGCTCTCAGCATCAACGAGCGCAGAGTGAAGTGAATTTTACCATCCTCTGTGCATTTTTATTGCGGGGCTCATTTACATTTGACTTGGCGCGCAGAACGAGTGAGAACCAGGTCAATAGAAACAAAAATCATCTATTTAAAAAGTTTAGTTTCACGTGGGCCTGTTGTGCTTACTTCTTTCAGAATAGCTTTTGAACCTCTGTCCTGTGTGTGTCTGTGACTGTCACGTGAAAGGCAGTCAGAGCATCCAGGTGGGCCCCATGTCACCTGGGGCACCGCCCACCAGTGCTCGAGTTTTAAACAGCACCCGGTTGCATTTTGGGACTTGTGCCTTTTCAATGTGAGCTCAAAGACGGGAGCCTGTGAAATTCTATTGGCTAAAAAATATTAACAGCGGAATGTGAATAGGCCACACAAGACATGACGTCACTGGAAAGCTAAACAGTATGTTGGGGAGACTGGGTGCGGCAATAGGGCTGATGTCATGAATACGTGCAACTCCTCAGTTATTTTTGAATGAACTGCTCATTCATTAGATCCCACCCAAAGAAATGAGCCCACCAGTATGAACACTTGTTTCATTAGAAAATGATGGAGTCACATTGCCTATGTAGAGCAGGTGCTTATACCTTGGTTGGAAGTCATTGCTCGGAGAGTGTTGTCTTTTAAGGTGATTGCACTAGGTCCGAGCAGGTGGGAGAAGACTTGTGCAGTGACTGAGTAAGAGAGATAACCTTCAATTACCACATCACCCTCCCGACATTGTAATCATGTCCATGAAATGGTTTATCAACTCGACTTTCCACACTCAGTGAGGAGGCTCAGGGTTGCGGTGCTCATCAAGTGCACAGACACACTGAGAGCAGCAGGTAGCGTGGCCGAGCGGTCTAAGGCGCTGGATTAAGGCTCCAGTCTCTTTGGAGGCGTGGGTTCAAATCCCACCGCTGCCAGAGATGGATTTTTACAGATCTTAATGACGCATCTCCCTTCTGACCCTTCAATTTGCATAAACAGTGACTCTACCAATAGGTCCCTAATTTTAAAACTCTTTTACAGTCTCCTTCTAAGTAAACTCCTAAACCGTGGACTCCAAGAAATCGGCTGATTGGCGCTGCTGTTGTTTTGCTTCATTCTGCTTAGATCACCTTCAAATGGAAGGTTTAACAAATCATTTGTTCTCCCCACGCGGTCACCCGCTCTTCTCTCTGCAAAATAAAATCGAACCTCTGTTAAATAAAGATTTAAAGTAAATTATCTATCTTCCCAAATAAAGTTGGTAAATGTGTTCTTCACAGTTATTTTAAAAATCAGGTTTAAAATAAACAACAGAGGTAGTCAGCAGGATTCAAACCCGTGCAGGGAACCCCCAAAGGATTTCAAGCCCATCACCTTAACCACTCGGCCATAACTACCAACTCTCATTGAGCTCTACCGAAACTTTATATCACAACAAAATTGTGCAAAATGGCCGTGCAGACCTATATATGACTCCATTTAGTAGGATCTCTAACTGTGTGCAAAGGGCACATTGCTATGTTTCTGTCTAAGCTTTGCTTTAGGTCTGAGGTCTTAAGAACCAAAGCAGGCTCCACGCACACTTGCCTGCACAAAAAAACAAGCATTTGCAATGCGAAAGGTCTCACATTTGTGAGAGTTAGAGCTATTGGCGTTGCAAATGACAATGTCTTTTACCTAGGTTTTGGTTTTCTTTGGGAAAATTTGATGTGTCCACGTTGTGTTTTGGGGCACTTCCTGTCGCGGGCGCTAGGCCTACCCACACAAGTGAGGTAAAAAATGTTATCGGGAGACTTGGGGAAACATAGAATAGCAAAACAAGAGTTACTGCCCCTTGTCTTTATCTACATTTTTTCCTTCCAAATATAAGACAGTGTGTAAAAAAGACGTCTATTTGAGAAATGCCCTTTAATTCGCATGCTAGTGTGGGCACCCCAGAATTCAGAGATGTGCAAATAACCACTGCTCCTTCACTCCTTATCTTGTGCCCATTTTGGAAATAGAAAGGTTTTCTCGATACCTATTTTTCACTCTATATACTTCGGCAAATTAATTGCAGTATACCCGGTATAGAATGAAAACCCACTGCAAGGTGCAGCTCATTTATTTTCTCTGGATACCTAGGGTTCTTGATGAACCTACAAGCCCTATATATCCCCGCAACCAGAAGAGTCCAGCAGGCGTAATGGTATATTGCTTTCAAAAATCTGACATTGCAGAAAAAAGTTACAGAGTAAAACGTAGAGGAAAATGGCTGTTTTTTTCTTCTCAATTTCAATATTTTTTTTTTATTTCAGTTGTTATTTTCTGTAGGAAACACTTGTAAGATCTACACAAGTTACCCATTGCTGAATTCAGAATGTTGTCTTCTTTTCAAAAATGTTTAGGTTACTGGGACCCAGCATTGGTTTCACACCCATTTCTGTCACTGACTGGAAGGAGGCTAAAAGCACACAAAATCGTAAAAATGGGGTATGTCCCAGTAAAATGCCAAAATTGTGTTGAAAAATTGGGTTTTCTGATTCAAGTCTGCCTGTCCCTGAAAGCTGGGAAGCTGGTGATTTTAGCAGTGCAAACCCTTTGTTGATGCCAATTTCAGGGACAAAAACCACAAGCCTTCTTCTCCAGCCCTTTTTTCCATTTTTTCTTTTTTAAAACAAAATTTTTACTGTATTTTGGCTAATTTCTTGGTCTCCTTCAGGGGAACCCACAAAGTCTGGGTACCTCTAGAATCCCTAGGATGTTGGAAAAAAAGGACGCAAATTTGGCATGGATAGCTTATGTGGACAAAAATCTATGAGGGCCTAAGCGCGCCCTGCCCCAAATAGCCAAAAAAATGCCTGGCACCTGAGGGGGAAAAGGCTGGCAGCGAAGGGGTTAAAATGCACTATTTTATTCCAATTTCTTCACTTAGCTTCAGATGAACTATTTTTCCCTCCCACCAACTCCTTCCAAAGTGCACCAGCCACCACTGCCTTGGGTGGGACAGATTGTTTTCGATTGCAGTATGGCAGATTGTTTTGGATTGCAGTGTGGTAGTTTGTTTTTGATTGGAGTGCAGCAGATTGCAGTGGGGTAGATTGTTTTGAATTGGAGTAGGGGAGATTGTTTTGAAGTGGAGTGGGGCAGATTGTTTTGGATCGAAGTGGGACAGATTGTTTTGGAGTGGTGCAGATTGTTTTTTATTATAGTGGGGCACATTGGAGTGAGACAGATTTGCTTGGGGTGGGTGGAGAGGATTGGAGTAGGATGAGTTAGAGTGGATTGGATTCGGGTGAGTGATTTGGACTGGAGTGAGGTGGATTAGTGTGGGTGAAGTGGTCTGGATGGGGTGGATTGTAGTGGGGAAGATTGGAGTGGGGTGGATTGAAGTGTACCGCAGGATTATGTGTTAAAGATTAATTTCAGAATTTACACATAATAAAGAAACACTGTTGATTTGCAATATTTTAAACGAGCTAATCGTCATCTTTTGAGAAGAGTGCCCACGAACAAAAGCAAAAGAAAACATGCGTGGAACGTGGGAAAAGACGATTTGGCAAAATAAAAGAAAGTTCGATTTAAATTTAAAACTTAACAGTTTTGGTTGTCCTGCTGGGCATGTTTTTGCCAGTCACAAGCCTTCTGTTTGCAGGGCACTAGAAGGTAAAAGGAAAAAATAGTACCTTGATCAGGTGGGGAGCAGCGGTCAGGCACTGATTAAGCTGAATCAATCAACGCTTGGTCGCTGCTCTACAGAGAGGAACGGAAATGATGCAAGACATGCCTTGATGAATTAGGAAACTGTAAAGAAGAGTGCCACATAAATAAAAAAATGGTGAGAGACATGCGGGCTCCAAGCCCTTTACTGAATACTACAGAGTCTATCAAGCGAGACCCTAAAAAGGTCAGTTAGTTAAAATAAACAAACATTGTTACTTCTAAATATCAATATTCCAAGGACGCCTAGATGGTCGTCAAGCAAAAAGTTCCTAGTGCATGGAGGGGCTTATGGTAGTTCTGAAGAGAGGCAAAGGACTTGGTCAGAGGGTGGCCTTGTTGGTGTGGTAGGGAAGCAATACCTCAAACATTATTACTGGGGTAGGGGAGCTTGCAATTCGGAGTAATTAAAATTATCACAAAGCAATCAAGTAATTCCACATCAAAATAACAAGCGTGCGGGCTGACAACCATGCTCTCAGCATCAACGAGCGCAGAGTGAAGTGAATTTTACCATCCTCTGTGCATTTTTATTGCGGGGCTCATTTACATTTAACTTGGCGCGCAGAACGAGTGAGAACCAGGTCAATAGAAACAAAAATCATCTATTTAAAAAGTTTAGTTTCACGTGGGCCTGTTGTCCTTACTTCTTTCAGAATAGCTTTTGAACCTCTGTCCTGTGTGTGTCTGTGACTGTCACGTGAAAAGGCAGTCAGGGCATCCAGGTGGACCCCATGTCACCTGGGGCACCGCCCACCAGTGCTGGAGTTTTAAACAGCACCCGGTTGCATTTTGGGACTTGTGCCTTTTCAATGTGAGCTCAAAGACGGGAGCCTGTGAAATTCTATTGGCTAAAAAATATTAACAGCGGAATGTGAATAGGCCACACAAGACATGACGTCACTGGAAAGCTAAACAGTATGTTGGGGAGACTGGGTGCGGCAATAGGGCTGATGTCATGAATACGTGCAACTCCTCAGTTATTTTTGAATGAACTGCTCATTCATTAGATCCCACCCAAAGAAATGAGCCCACCAGTATGAACACTTGTTTCATTAGAAAATGATGGAGTCACATTGCCTATGTAGAGCAGGTGCTTATACCTTGGTTGGAAGTCATTGCTCGGAGAGTGTTGTCTTTTAAGGTGATTGCACTAGGTCCGAGCAGGTGGGAGAAGACTTGTGCAGTGACTGAGTAAGAGAGATAACCTTCAATTACCACATCACCCTCCCGACATTGTAATCATGTCCATGAAATGGTTTATCAACTCGACTTTCCACACTCAGTGAGGAGGCTCAGGGTTGCGGTGCTCATCAAGTGCACAGACACACTGAGAGCAGCAGGTAGCGTGGCCGAGCGGTCTAAGGCGCTGGATTAAGGCTCCAGTCTCTTTGGAGGCGTGGGTTCAAATCCCACCGCTGCCAGAGATGGATTTTTACAGATCTTAATGACGCATCTCCCTTCTGACCCTTCAATTTGCATAAACAGTGACTCTACCAATAGGTCCCTAATTTTAAAACTCTTTTACAGTCTCCTTCTAAGTAAACTCCTAAACCGTGGACTCCAAGAAATCGGCTGATTGGCGCTGCTGTTGTTTTGCTTCATTCTGCTTAGATCACCTTCAAATGGAAGGTTTAACAAATCATTTGTTCTCCCCACGCGGTCACCCGCTCTTCTCTCTGCAAAATAAAATCGAACCTCTGTTAAATAAAGATTTAAAGTAAATTATCTATCTTCCCAAATAAAGTTGGTAAATGTGTTCTTCACAGTTATTTTAAAAATCAGGTTTAAAATAAACAACAGAGGTAGTCAGCAGGATTCAAACCCGTGCAGGGAACCCCCAAAGGATTTCAAGCCCATCACCTTAACCACTCGGCCATAACTACCAGCTCTCATTGAGCTCTACCGAAACTTTATATCACAACAAAATTGTGCAAAATGGCCGTGCAGACCTATATATGACTCCATTTAGTAGGATCTCTAACTGTGTGCAAAGGGCACATTGCTATGTTTCTGTCTAAGCTTTGCTTTAGGTCTGAGGTCTTAAGAACCAAAGCAGGCTCCACGCACACTTGCCTGCACAAAAAAACAAGCATTTGCAATGCGAAAGGTCTCACATTTGTGAGAGTTAGAGCTATTGGCGTTGCAAATGACAATGTCTTTAACCTAGGTTTTGGTTTTCTTTGGGAAAATTTGATGTGTCCACGTTGTGTTTTGGGGCACTTCCTGTCGCGGGCGCTAGGCCTACCCACACAAGTGAGGTAAAAAATGTTATCGGGAGACTTGGGGAAACATAGAATAGCAAAACAAGAGTTACTGCCCCTTGTCTTTATCTACATTTTTTCCTTCCAAATATAAGACAGTGTGTAAAAAAGACGTCTATTTGAGAAATGCCCTTTAATTCGCATGCTAGTGTGGGCACCCCAGAATTCAGAGATGTGCAAATAACCACTGCTCCTTCACTCCTTATCTTGTGCCCATTTTGGAAATAGAAAGGTTTTCTTGATACCTATTTTTCACTCTATATACTTCGGCAAATTAATTGCAGTATACCCGGTATAGAATGAAAACCCACTGCAAGGTGCAGCTCATTTATTTTCTCTGGATACCTAGGGTTCTTGATGAACCTACAAGCCCTATATATCCCCGCAACCAGAAGAGTCCAGCAGGCGTAATGGTATATTGCTTTCAAAAATCTGACATTGCAGAAAAAAGTTACAGAGTAAAACGTAGAGGAAAATGGCTGTTTTTTTCTTCTCAATTTCAATATTTTTTTTTTATTTCAGTTGTTATTTTCTGTAGGAAACACTTGTAAGATCTACACAAGTTACCCATTGCTGAATTCAGAATGTTGTCTTCTTTTCAAAAATGTTTAGGTTACTGGGACCCAGCATTGGTTTCACACCCATTTCTGTCACTGACTGGAAGGAGGCTAAAAGCACACAAAATCGTAAAAATGGGGTATGTCCCAGTAAAATGCCAAAATTGTGTTGAAAAATTGGGTTTTCTGATTCAAGTCTGCCTGTCCCTGAAAGCTGGGAAGCTGGTGATTTTAGCAGTGCAAACCCTTTGTTGATGCCAATTTCAGGGACAAAAACCACAAGCCTTCTTCTCCAGCCCTTTTTTCCATTTTTTTATTTTTTAAAACAAAATTTTTACTGTATTTTGGCTAATTTCTTGGTCTCCTTCAGGGGAACCCACAAAGTCTGGGTACCTCTAGAATCCCTAGGATGTTGGAAAAAAAGGACGCAAATTTGGCGTGGATAGCTTATGTGGACAAAAATCTATGAGGGCCTAAGCGCGCCCTGCCCCAAATAGCCAAAAAAATGCCTGGCACCTGAGGGGGAAAAGGCTGGCAGCGAAGGGGTTAAAATGCACTATTTTATTCCAATTTCTTCACTTAGCTTCAGATGAACTATTTTTCCCTCCCACCAACTCCTTTCAAAGTGCACCAGCCACCACTGCCTTGGGTGGGACAGATTGTTTTCGATTGCAGTATGGCAGATTGTTTTGGATTGCAGTGTGGTAGTTTGTTTTTGATTGGAGTGCAGCAGATTGCAGTGGGGTAGATTGTTTTGAATTGGAGTAGGGGAGATTGTTTTGAAGTGGAGTCGGGCAGATTGGAGTGGGGCAGATTGTTTTGGATCGAAGTGGGACAGATTGTTTTGGAGTGGTGCAGATTGTTTTTTATTATAGTGGGGCACATTGGAGTGAGACAGATTTGCTTGGGGTGGGTGGAGAGGATTGGAGTAGGATGAGTTAGAGTGGATTGGATTCGGGTGAGTGATTTGGACTGGAGTGAGGTGGATTAGTGTGGGTGAAGTGGTCTGGATGGGGTGGATTGTAGTGGGGAAGATTGTAGTGGGGTGGATTGAAGTGTACCGCAGGATTATGTGTTAAAGATTAATTTCAGAATTTACACATAATAAAGAAACACTGTTGATTTGCAATATTTTAAACGAGCTAATCGTCATCTTTTGAGAAGAGTGCCCACGACCAAAAGCAAAAGAAAACATGCGTGGAACGTGGGAAAAGACGATTTGGCAAAATAAAAGAAAGTTCGATTTAAATTTAAAACTTAACAGTTTTGGTTGTCCTGCTGGGCATGTTTTTGCCAGTCACAAGCCTTCTGTTTGCAGGGCACTAGAAGGTAAAAGGAAAAAATAGTACCTTGATCAGGTGGGGAGCAGCGGTCAGGCACTGATTAAGCTGAATCAATCAACGCTTGGTCGCTGCTCTACAGAGAGGAACGGAAATGATGCAAGACATGCCTTGATGAATTAGGAAACTGTAAAGAAGAGTGCCACATAAATAAAAAAATGGTGAGAGACATGCGGGCTCCAAGCCCTTTACTGAATGCTACAGAGTCTATCAAGCGAGACCCTAAAAAGGTCAGTTAGTTAAAATAAACAAACATTGTTACTTCTAAATATCAATATTCCAAGGACGCCTAGATGGTCGTCAAGCAAAAAGTTCCTAGTGCATGGAGGGGCTTATGGTAGTTCTGAAGAGAGGCAAAGGACTTGGTCAGAGGGTGGCCTTGTTGGTGTGGTAGGGAAGCAATACCTCAAACGTTATTACTGGGGTAGGGGAGCTTGCAATTCGGAGTAATGAAAATTATCACAAAGCAATCAAGTAATTCCACATCAAAATAACAAGCGTGCGGGCTGACAACCATGCTCTCAGCATCAACGAGCGCAGAGTGAAGTGAATTTTACCATCCTCTGTGCATTTTTATTGCGGGGCTCATTTACATTTGACTTGGCGCGCAGAACGAGTGAGAACCAGGTCAATAGAAACAAAAATCATCTATTTAAAAAGTTTAGTTTCACGTGGGCCTGTTGTGCTTACTTCTTTCAGAATAGCTTTTGAACCTCTGTCCTGTGTGTGTCTGTGACTGTCACGTGAAAGGCAGTCAGAGCATCCAGGTGGGCCCCATGTCACCTGGGGCACCGCCCACCAGTGCTCGAGTTTTAAACAGCACCCGGTTGCATTTTGGGACTTGTGCCTTTTCAATGTGAGCTCAAAGACGGGAGCCTGTGAAATTCTATTGGCTAAAAAATATTAACAGCGGAATGTGAATAGGCCACACAAGACATGACGTCACTGGAAAGCTAAACAGTATGTTGGGGAGACTGGGTGCGGCAATAGGGCTGATGTCATGAATACGTGCAACTCCTCAGTTATTTTTGAATGAACTGCTCATTCATTAGATCCCACCCAAAGAAATGAGCCCACCAGTATGAACACTTGTTTCATTAGAAAATGATGGAGTCACATTGCCTATGTAGAGCAGGTGCTTATACCTTGGTTGGAAGTCATTGCTCGGAGAGTGTTGTCTTTTAAGGTGATTGCACTAGGTCCGAGCAGGTGGGAGAAGACTTGTGCAGTGACTGAGTAAGAGAGATAACCTTCAATTACCACATCACCCTCCCGACATTGTAATCATGTCCATGAAATGGTTTATCAACTCGACTTTCCACACTCAGTGAGGAGGCTCAGGGTTGCGGTGCTCATCAAGTGCACAGACACACTGAGAGCAGCAGGTAGCGTGGCCGAGCGGTCTAAGGCGCTGGATTAAGGCTCCAGTCTCTTTGGAGGCGTGGGTTCAAATCCCACCGCTGCCAGAGATGGATTTTTACAGATCTTAATGACGCATCTCCCTTCTGACCCTTCAATTTGCATAAACAGTGACTCTACCAATAGGTCCCTAATTTTAAAACTCTTTTACAGTCTCCTTCTAAGTAAACTCCTAAACCGTGGACTCCAAGAAATCGGCTGATTGGCGCTGCTGTTGTTTTGCTTCATTCTGCTTAGATCACCTTCAAATGGAAGGTTTAACAAATCATTTGTTCTCCCCACGCGGTCACCCGCTCTTCTCTCTGCAAAATAAAATCGAACCTCTGTTAAATAAAGATTTAAAGTAAATTATCTATCTTCCCAAATAAAGTTGGTAAATGTGTTCTTCACAGTTATTTTAAAAATCAGGTTTAAAATAAACAACAGAGGTAGTCAGCAGGATTCAAACCCGTGCAGGGAACCCCCAAAGGATTTCAAGCCCATCACCTTAACCACTCGGCCATAACTACCAACTCTCATTGAGCTCTACCGAAACTTTATATCACAACAAAATTGTGCAAAATGGCCGTGCAGACCTATATATGACTCCATTTAGTAGGATCTCTAACTGTGTGCAAAGGGCACATTGCTATGTTTCTGTCTAAGCTTTGCTTTAGGTCTGAGGTCTTAAGAACCAAAGCAGGCTCCACGCACACTTGCCTGCACAAAAAAACAAGCATTTGCAATGCGAAAGGTCTCACATTTGTGAGAGTTAGAGCTATTGGCGTTGCAAATGACAATGTCTTTTACCTAGGTTTTGGTTTTCTTTGGGAAAATTTGATGTGTCCACGTTGTGTTTTGGGGCACTTCCTGTCGCGGGCGCTAGGCCTACCCACACAAGTGAGGTAAAAAATGTTATCGGGAGACTTGGGGAAACATAGAATAGCAAAACAAGAGTTACTGCCCCTTGTCTTTATCTACATTTTTTCCTTCCAAATATAAGACAGTGTGTAAAAAAGACGTCTATTTGAGAAATGCCCTTTAATTCGCATGCTAGTGTGGGCACCCCAGAATTCAGAGATGTGCAAATAACCACTGCTCCTTCACTCCTTATCTTGTGCCCATTTTGGAAATAGAAAGGTTTTCTCGATACCTATTTTTCACTCTATATACTTCGGCAAATTAATTGCAGTATACCCGGTATAGAATGAAAACCCACTGCAAGGTGCAGCTCATTTATTTTCTCTGGATACCTAGGGTTCTTGATGAACCTACAAGCCCTATATATCCCCGCAACCAGAAGAGTCCAGCAGGCGTAATGGTATATTGCTTTCAAAAATCTGACATTGCAGAAAAAAGTTACAGAGTAAAACGTAGAGGAAAATGGCTGTTTTTTTCTTCTCAATTTCAATATTTTTTTTTTATTTCAGTTGTTATTTTCTGTAGGAAACACTTGTAAGATCTACACAAGTTACCCATTGCTGAATTCAGAATGTTGTCTTCTTTTCAAAAATGTTTAGGTTACTGGGACCCAGCATTGGTTTCACACCCATTTCTGTCACTGACTGGAAGGAGGCTAAAAGCACACAAAATCGTAAAAATGGGGTATGTCCCAGTAAAATGCCAAAATTGTGTTGAAAAATTGGGTTTTCTGATTCAAGTCTGCCTGTCCCTGAAAGCTGGGAAGCTGGTGATTTTAGCAGTGCAAACCCTTTGTTGATGCCAATTTCAGGGACAAAAACCACAAGCCTTCTTCTCCAGCCCTTTTTTCCATTTTTTCTTTTTTAAAACAAAATTTTTACTGTATTTTGGCTAATTTCTTGGTCTCCTTCAGGGGAACCCACAAAGTCTGGGTACCTCTAGAATCCCTAGGATGTTGGAAAAAAAGGACGCAAATTTGGCATGGATAGCTTATGTGGACAAAAATCTATGAGGGCCTAAGCGCGCCCTGCCCCAAATAGCCAAAAAAATGCCTGGCACCTGAGGGGGAAAAGGCTGGCAGCGAAGGGGTTAAAATGCACTATTTTATTCCAATTTCTTCACTTAGCTTCAGATGAACTATTTTTCCCTCCCACCAACTCCTTCCAAAGTGCACCAGCCACCACTGCCTTGGGTGGGACAGATTGTTTTCGATTGCAGTATGGCAGATTGTTTTGGATTGCAGTGTGGTAGTTTGTTTTTGATTGGAGTGCAGCAGATTGCAGTGGGGTAGATTGTTTTGAATTGGAGTAGGGGAGATTGTTTTGAAGTGGAGTGGGGCAGATTGTTTTGGATCGAAGTGGGACAGATTGTTTTGGAGTGGTGCAGATTGTTTTTTATTATAGTGGGGCACATTGGAGTGAGACAGATTTGCTTGGGGTGGGTGGAGAGGATTGGAGTAGGATGAGTTAGAGTGGATTGGATTCGGGTGAGTGATTTGGACTGGAGTGAGGTGGATTAGTGTGGGTGAAGTGGTCTGGATGGGGTGGATTGTAGTGGGGAAGATTGGAGTGGGGTGGATTGAAGTGTACCGCAGGATTATGTGTTAAAGATTAATTTCAGAATTTACACATAATAAAGAAACACTGTTGATTTGCAATATTTTAAACGAGCTAATCGTCATCTTTTGAGAAGAGTGCCCACGAACAAAAGCAAAAGAAAACATGCGTGGAACGTGGGAAAAGACGATTTGGCAAAATAAAAGAAAGTTCGATTTAAATTTAAAACTTAACAGTTTTGGTTGTCCTGCTGGGCATGTTTTTGCCAGTCACAAGCCTTCTGTTTGCAGGGCACTAGAAGGTAAAAGGAAAAAATAGTACCTTGATCAGGTGGGGAGCAGCGGTCAGGCACTGATTAAGCTGAATCAATCAACGCTTGGTCGCTGCTCTACAGAGAGGAACGGAAATGATGCAAGACATGCCTTGATGAATTAGGAAACTGTAAAGAAGAGTGCCACATAAATAAAAAAATGGTGAGAGACATGCGGGCTCCAAGCCCTTTACTGAATACTACAGAGTCTATCAAGCGAGACCCTAAAAAGGTCAGTTAGTTAAAATAAACAAACATTGTTACTTCTAAATATCAATATTCCAAGGACGCCTAGATGGTCGTCAAGCAAAAAGTTCCTAGTGCATGGAGGGGCTTATGGTAGTTCTGAAGAGAGGCAAAGGACTTGGTCAGAGGGTGGCCTTGTTGGTGTGGTAGGGAAGCAATACCTCAAACATTATTACTGGGGTAGGGGAGCTTGCAATTCGGAGTAATTAAAATTATCACAAAGCAATCAAGTAATTCCACATCAAAATAACAAGCGTGCGGGCTGACAACCATGCTCTCAGCATCAACGAGCGCAGAGTGAAGTGAATTTTACCATCCTCTGTGCATTTTTATTGCGGGGCTCATTTACATTTAACTTGGCGCGCAGAACGAGTGAGAACCAGGTCAATAGAAACAAAAATCATCTATTTAAAAAGTTTAGTTTCACGTGGGCCTGTTGTCCTTACTTCTTTCAGAATAGCTTTTAAACCTCTGTCCTGTGTGTGTCTGTGACTGTCACGTGAAAAGGCAGTCAGGGCATCCAGGTGGACCCCATGTCACCTGGGGCACCGCCCACCAGTGCTGGAGTTTTAAACAGCACCCGGTTGCATTTTGGGACTTGTGCCTTTTCAATGTGAGCTCAAAGACGGGAGCCTGTGAAATTCTATTGGCTAAAAAATATTAACAGCGGAATGTGAATAGGCCACACAAGACATGACGTCACTGGAAAGCTAAACAGTATGTTGGGGAGACTGGGTGCGGCAATAGGGCTGATGTCATGAATACGTGCAACTCCTCAGTTATTTTTGAATGAACTGCTCATTCATTAGATCCCACCCAAAGAAATGAGCCCACCAGTATGAACACTTGTTTCATTAGAAAATGATGGAGTCACATTGCCTATGTAGAGCAGGTGCTTATACCTTGGTTGGAAGTCATTGCTCGGAGAGTGTTGTCTTTTAAGGTGATTGCACTAGGTCCGAGCAGGTGGGAGAAGACTTGTGCAGTGACTGAGTAAGAGAGATAACCTTCAATTACCACATCACCCTCCCGACATTGTAATCATGTCCATGAAATGGTTTATCAACTCGACTTTCCACACTAAGTGAGGAGACTCAGGGTTACGGTGCTCATGAAGTGCACAGACACACTGAGAGCAACAGGTAGCGTGGCCGAGCGGTCTAAGGCGCTGGATTAAGGCTCCAGTCTCTTTGGAGGCGTGGGTTCAAATCCCACCGCTGCCAGAGATGGATTTTTACAGATCTTAATGACGCATCTCCCTTCTGACCCTTCAATTTGCATAAACAGTGACTCTACCAATAGGTCCCTAATTTTAAAACTCTTTTACAGTCTCCTTCTAAGTAAACTCCTAAACCGTGGACTCCAAGAAATCGGCTGATTGGCGCTGCTGTTGTTTTGCTTCATTCTGCTTAGATCACCTTCAAATGGAAGGTTTAACAAATCATTTGTTCTCCCCACGCGGTCACCCGCTCTTCTCTCTGCAAAATAAAATCGAACCTCTGTTAAATAAAGATTTAAAGTAAATTATCTATCTTCCCAAATAAAGTTGGTAAATGTGTTCTTCACAGTTATTTTAAAAATCAGGTTTAAAATAAACAACAGAGGTAGTCAGCAGGATTCAAACCCGTGCAGGGAACCCCCAAAGGATTTCAAGCCCATCACCTTAACCACTCGGCCATAACTACCAGCTCTCATTGAGCTCTACCGAAACTTTATATCACAACAAAATTGTGCAAAATGGCCGTGCAGCCCTATATATGACTCCATTTAGTAGGATCTCTAACTGTGTGCAAAGGGCACATTGCTATGTTTCTGTCTAAGCTTTGCTTTAGGTCTGAGGTCTTAAGAACCAAAGCAGGCTCCACGCACACTTGCCTGCACAAAAAAACAAGC
Organism: Pleurodeles waltl; assembly: GCF_031143425.1. Taxonomy (NCBI): domain Eukaryota; kingdom Metazoa; phylum Chordata; class Amphibia; order Caudata; family Salamandridae; genus Pleurodeles; species Pleurodeles waltl. The sequence goes on from NC_090451.1 coordinate 125,974,734, forward strand.
ATTTGCAATGCGAAAGGTCTCACATTTGTGAGAGTTAGAGCTATTGGCGTTGCAAATGACAATGTCTTTTACCTAGGTTTTGGTTTTCTTTGGGAAAATTTGATGTGTCCACTTTGTGTTTTGGGGCACTTCCTGTCGCGGGCGCTAGGCCTACCCACACAAGTGAGGTAAAAAATGTTATCGGGAGACTTGGGGAAACATAGAATAGCAAAACAAGAGTTACTGCCCCTTGTCTTTATCTACATTTTTTCCTTCCAAATATAAGACAGTGTGTAAAAAAGACGTCTATTTGAGAAATGCCCTTTAATTTGCATGCTAGTGTGGGCACCCCAGAATTCAGAGATGTGCAAATAACCACTGCTCCTTCACTCCTTATCTTGTGCCCATTTTGGAAATAGAAAGGTTTTCTTGATACCTATTTTTCACTCTATATACTTCGGCAAATTAATTGCAGTATACCCGGTATAGAATGAAAACCCACTGCAAGGTGCAGCTCATTTATTTTCTCTGGATACCTAGGGTTCTTGATGAACCTACAAGCCCTATATATCCCCGCAACCAGAAGAGTCCAGCAGGCGTAATGGTATATTGCTTTCAAAAATCTGACATTGCAGAAAAAAGTTACAGAGTAAAACGTAGAGGAAAATGGCTGTTTTTTTCTTCTCAATTTCAATATTTTTTTTTTATTTCAGTTGTTATTTTCTGTAGGAAACACTTGTAAGATCTACACAAGTTACCCATTGCTGAATTCAGAATGTTGTCTTCTTTTCAAAAATGTTTAGGTTACTGGGACCCAGCATTGGTTTCACACCCATTTCTGTCACTGACTGGAAGGAGGCTAAAAGCACACAAAATCGTAAAAATGGGGTATGTCCCAGTAAAATGCCAAAATTGTGTTGAAAAATTGGGTTTTCTGATTCAAGTCTGCCTGTCCCTGAAAGCTGGGAAGCTGGTGATTTTAGCAGTGCAAACCCTTTGTTGATGCCAATTTCAGGGACAAAAACCACAAGCCTTCTTCTCCAGCCCTTTTTTCCATTTTTTTCTTTTTTAAAACAAAATTTTTACTGTATTTTGGCTAATTTCTTGGTCTCCTTCAGGGGAACCCACAAAGTCTGGGTACCTCTAGAATCCCTAGGATGTTGGAAAAAAAGGACGCAAATTTGGCGTGGATAGCTTATGTGGACAAAAATCTATGAGGGCCTAAGCGCGCCCTGCCCCAAATAGCCCAAAAAATGCCTGGCACCTGAGGGGGAAAAGGCTGGCAGCGAAGGGGTTAAAATGCACTATTTTATTCCAATTTCTTCACTTAGCTTCAGATGAACTATTTTTCCCTCCCACCAACTCCTTTCAAAGTGCACCAGCCACCACTGCCTTGGGTGGGACAGATTGTTTTCGATTGCAGTATGGCAGATTGTTTTGGATTGCAGTGTGGTAGTTTGTTTTTGATTGGAGTGCAGCAGATTGCAGTGGGGTAGATTGTTTTGAATTGGAGTAGGGGAGATTGTTTTGAAGTGGAGTCGGGCAGATTGGAGTGGGGCAGATTGTTTTGGATCGAAGTGGGACAGATTGTTTTGGAGTGGTGCAGATTGTTTTTTATTATAGTGGGGCACATTGGAGTGAGACAGATTTGCTTGGGGTGGGTGGAGAGGATTGGAGTAGGATGAGTTAGAGTGGATTGGATTCGGGTGAGTGATTTGGACTGGAGTGAGGTGGATTAGTGTGGGTGAAGTGGTCTGGATGGGGTGGATTGTAGTGGGGAAGATTGGAGTGGGGTGGATTGAAGTGTACCGCAGGATTATGTGTTAAAGATTAATTTCAGAATTTACACATAATAAAGAAACACTGTTGATTTGCAATATTTTAAACGAGCTAATCGTCATCTTTTGAGAAGAGTGCCCACGAACAAAAGCAAAAGAAAACATGCGTGGAACGTGGGAAAAGACGATTTGGCAAAATAAAAGAAAGTTCGATTTAAATTTAAAACTTAACAGTTTTGGTTGTCCTGCTGGGCATGTTTTTGCCAGTCACAAGCCTTCTGTTTGCAGGGCACTAGAAGGTAAAAGGAAAAAATAGTACCTTGATCAGGTGGGGAGCAGCGGTCAGGCACTGATTAAGCTGAATCAATCAACGCTTGGTCGCTGCTCTACAGAGAGGAACGGAAATGATGCAAGACATGCCTTGATGAATTAGGAAACTGTAAAGAAGAGTGCCACATAAATAAAAAAATGGTGAGAGACATGCGGGCTCCAAGCCCTTTACTGAATGCTACAGAGTCTATCAAGCGAGACCCTAAAAAGGTCAGTTAGTTAAAATAAACAAACATTGTTACTTCTAAATATCAATATTCCAAGGACGCCTAGATGGTCGTCAAGCAAAAAGTTCCTAGTGCATGGAGGGGCTTATGGTAGTTCTGAAGAGAGGCAAAGGACTTGGTCAGAGGGTGGCCTTGTTGGTGTGGTAGGGAAGCAATACCTCAAACGTTATTACTGGGGTAGGGGAGCTTGCAATTCGGAGTAATGAAAATTATCACAAAGCAATCAAGTAATTCCACATCAAAATAACAAGCGTGCGGGCTGACAACCATGCTCTCAGCATCAACGAGCGCAGAGTGAAGTGAATTTTACCATCCTCTGTGCATTTTTATTGCGGGGCTCATTTACATTTGACTTGGCGCGCAGAACGAGTGAGAACCAGGTCAATAGAAACAAAAATCATCTATTTAAAAAGTTTAGTTTCACGTGGGCCTGTTGTCCTTACTTCTTTCAGAATAGCTTTTGAACCTCTGTCCTGTGTGTGTCTGTGACTGTCACGTGAAAGGCAGTCAGAGCATCCAGGTGGACCCCATGTCACCTGGGGCACCGCCCACCAGTGCTGGAGTTTTAAACAGCACCCGGTTGCATTTTGGGACTTGTGCCTTTTCAATGTGAGCTCAAAGACGGGAGCCTGTGAAATTCTATTGGCTAAAAAATATTAACAGCGGAATGTGAATAGGCCACACAAGACATGACGTCACTGGAAAGCTAAACAGTATGTTGGGGAGACTGGGTGCGGCAATAGGGCTGATGTCATGAATACGTGCAACTCCTCAGTTATTTTTGAATGAACTGCTCATTCATTAGATCCCACCCAAAGAAATGAGCCCACCAGTATGAACACTTGTTTCATTAGAAAATGATGGAGTCACATTGCCTATGTAGAGCAGGTGCTTATACCTTGGTTGGAAGTCATTGCTCGGAGAGTGTTGTCTTTTAAGGTGATTGCACTAGGTCCGAGCAGGTGGGAGAAGACTTGTGCAGTGACTGAGTAAGAGAGATAACCTTCAATTACCACATCACCCTCCTGACATTGTAATCATGTCCATGAAATGGTTTATCAACTCGACTTTCCACACTCAGTGAGGAGGCTCAGGGTTGCGGTGCTCATCAAGTGCACAGACACAGTGAGAGCAGCAGGTAGCGTGGCCGAGCGGTCTAAGGCGCTGGATTAAGGCTCCAGTCTCTTTGGAGGCGTGGGTTCAAATCCCACCGCTGCCAGAGATGGATTTTTACAGATCTTAATGACGCTTCTCCCTTCTGACCCTTCAATTTGCATAAACAGTGACTCTACCAATAGGTCCCTAATTTTAAAACTCTTTTACAGTCTCCTTCTAAGTAAACTCCTAAACCGTGGACTCCAAGAAATCGGCTGATTGGCGCTGCTGTTGTTTTGCTTCATTCTGCTTAGATCACCTTCAAATGGAAGGTTTAACAAATAATTTGTTCTCCCCACGCGGTCACCCGCTCTTCTCTCTGCAAAATAAAATCGAACCTCTGTTAAATAAAGATTTAAAGTAAATTATCTATCTTCCCAAATAAAGTTGGTAAATGTGTTCTTCACAGTTATTTTAAAAATCAGGTTTAAAATAAACAACAGAGGTAGTCAGCAGGATTCAAACCCGTGCAGGGAGCCCCCAAAGGATTTCAAGCCCATCACCTTAACCACTCGGCCATAACTACCAGCTCTCATTGAGCTCTACCGAAACTTTATATCACAACAAAATTGTGCAAAATGGCCGTGCAGACCTATATATGACTTCATTTAGTAGGATCTCTAACTGTGTGCAAAGGGCACATTGCTATGTTTCTGTCTAAGCTTTGCTTTAGGTCTGAGGTCTTAAGAACCAAAGCAGGCTCCACGCACACTTGCCTGCACAAAAAAACAAGCATTTGCAATGCGAAAGGTCTCACATTTGTGAGAGTTAGAGCTATTGGCGTTGCAAATGACAATGTCTTTTACCTAGGTTTTGCTTTTCTTTGGGAAAATTTGATGTGTCCACGTTGTGTTTTGGGGCACTTCCTGTCGCGGGCGCTAGGCCTACCCACACAAGTGAGGTAAAAAATGTTATCGGGAGACTTGGGGAAACATAGAATAGCAAAACAAGAGTTACTGCCCCTTGTCTTTATCTACATTTTTTCCTTCCAAATATAAGACAGTGTGTAAAAAAGACGTCTATTTGAGAAATGCCCTTTAATTCGCATGCTAGTGTGGGCACCCCAGAATTCAGAGATGTGCAAATAACCACTGCTCCTTCACTCCTTATCTTGTGCCCATTTTGGAAATAGAAAGGTTTTCTTGATACCTATTTTTCACTCTATATACTTCGGCAAATTAATTGCAGTATACCCGGTATAGAATGAAAACCCACTGCAAGGTGCAGCTCATTTATTTTCTCTGGATACCTAGGGTTCTTGATGAACCTACAAGCCCTATATATCCCCGCAACCAGAAGAGTCCAGCAGGCGTAATGGTATATTGCTTTCAAAAATCTGACATTGCAGAAAAAAGTTACAGAGTAAAACGTAGAGGAAAATGGCTGTTTTTTTCTTCTCAATTTCAATATTTTTTTTTTATTTCAGTTGTTATTTTCTGTAGGAAACACTTGTAAGATCTACACAAGTTACCCATTGCTGAATTCAGAATGTTGTCTTCTTTTCAAAAATGTTTAGGTTACTGGGACCCAGCATTGGTTTCACACCCATTTCTGTCACTGACTGGAAGGAGGCTAAAAGCACACAAAATCGTAAAAATGGGGTATGTCCCAGTAAAATGCCAAAATTGTGTTGAAAAATTGGGTTTTCTGATTCAAGTCTGCCTGTCCCTGAAAGCTGGGAAGCTGGTGATTTTAGCAGTGCAAACCCTTTGTTGATGCCAATTTCAGGGACAAAAACCACAAGCCTTCTTCTCCAGCCCTTTTTTCCATTTTTTCTTTTTTAAAACAAAATTTTTACTGTATTTTGGCTAATTTCTTGGTCTCCTTCAGGGGAACCCACAAAGTCTGGGTACCTCTAGAATCCCTAGGATGTTGGAAAAAAAGGACGCAAATTTGGCGTGGATAGCTTATGTGGACAAAAATCTATGAGGGCCTAAGCGCGCCCTGCCCCAAATAGCCAAAAAAATGCCTGGCACCTGAGGGGGAAAAGGCTGGCAGCGAAGGGGTTAAAATGCACTATTTTATTCCAATTTCTTCACTTAGCTTCAGATGAACTATTTTTCCCTCCCACCAACTCCTTTCAAAGTGCACCAGTCACCACTGCCTTGGGTGGGACAGATTGTTTTCGATTGCAGTATGGCAGATTGTTTTGGATTGCAGTGTGGTAGTTTGTTTTTGATTGGAGTGCAGCAGATTGCAGTGGGGTAGATTGTTTTGAATTGGAGTAGGGGAGATTGTTTTGAAGTGGAGTGGGGCAGATTGTTTTGGATCGAAGTGGGACAGATTGTTTTGGAGTGGTGCAGATTGTTTTTTATTATAGTGGGGCACATTGGAGTGAGACAGATTTGCTTGGGGTGGGTGGAGAGGATTGGAGTAGGATGAGTTAGAGTGGATTGGATTCGGGTGAGTGATTTGGACTGGAGTGAGGTGGATTAGTGTGGGTGAAGTGGTCTGGATGGGGTGGATTGTAGTGGGGAAGATTGGAGTGGGGTGGATTGAAGTGTACCGCAGGATTATGTGTTAAAGATTAATTTCAGAATTTACACATAATAAAGAAACACTGTTGATTTGCAATATTTTAAACGAGCTAATCGTCATCTTTTGAGAAGAGTGCCCACGAACAAAAGCAAAAGAAAACATGCGTGGAACGTGGGAAAAGACGATTTGGCAAAATAAAAGAAAGTTCGATTTAAATTTAAAACTTAACAGTTTTGGTTGTCCTGCTGGGCATGTTTTTGCCAGTCACAAGCCTTCTGTTTGCAGGGCACTAGAAGGTAAAAGGAAAAAATAGTACCTTGATCAGGTGGGGAGCAGCGGTCAGGCACTGATTAAGCTGAATCAATCAACGCTTGGTCGCTGCTCTACAGAGAGGAACGGAAATGATGCAAGACATGCCTTGATGAATTAGGAAACTGTAAAGAAGAGTGCCACATAAATAAAAAAATGGTGAGAGACATGCGGGCTCCAAGCCCTTTACTGAATGCTACAGAGTCTATCAAGCGAGACCCTAAAAAGGTCAGTTAGTTAAAATAAACAAACATTGTTACTTCTAAATATCAATATTCCAAGGACGCCTAGATGGTCGTCAAGCAAAAAGTTCCTAGTGCATGGAGGGGCTTATGGTAGTTCTGAAGAGAGGCAAAGGACTTGGTCAGAGGGTGGCCTTGTTGGTGTGGTAGGGAAGCAATACCTCAAACGTTATTACTGGGGTAGGGGAGCTTGCAATTCGGAGTAATGAAAATTATCACAAAGCAATCAAGTAATTCCACATCAAAATAACAAGCGTGCGGGCTGACAACCATGCTCTCAGCATCAACGAGCGCAGAGTGAAGTGAATTTTACCATCCTCTGTGCATTTTTATTGCGGGGCTCATTTACATTTGACTTGGCGCGCAGAACGAGTGAGAACCAGGTCAATAGAAACAAAAATCATCTATTTAAAAAGTTTCGTTTCACGTGGGCCTGTTGTGCTTACTTCTTTCAGAATAGCTTTTGAACCTCTGTCCTGTGTGTGCCTGTGACTGTCACGTGAAAGGCAGTCAGAGCATCCAGGTGGGCCCCATGTCACCTGGGGCACCGCCCACCAGTGCTGGAGTTTTAAACAGCACCCGGTTGCATTTTGGGACTTGTGCCTTTTCAATGTGAGCTCAAAGACGGGAGCCTGTGAAATTCTATTGGCTAAAAAATATTAACAGCGGAATGTGAATAGGCCACACAAGACATGACGTCACTGGAAAGCTAAACAGTATGTTGGGGAGACTGGGTGCGGCAATAGGGCTGATGTCATGAATACGTGCAACTCCTCAGTTATTTTTGAATGAACTGCTCATTCATTAGATCCCACCCAAAGAAATGAGCCCACCAGTATGAACACTTGTTTCATTAGAAAATGATGGAGTCACATTGCCTATGTAGAGCAGGTGCTTATACCTTGGTTGGAAGTCATTGCTCGGAGAGTGTTGTCTTTTAAGGTGATTGCACTAGGTCCGAGCAGGTGGGAGAAGACTTGTGCAGTGACTGAGTAAGAGAGATAACCTTCAATTACCACATCACCCTCCCGACATTGTAATCATGTCCATGAAATGGTTTATCAACTCGACTTTCCACACTAAGTGAGGAGACTCAGGGTTACGGTGCTCATGAAGTGCACAGACACACTGAGAGCAACAGGTAGCGTGGCCGAGCGGTCTAAGGCGCTGGATTAAGGCTCCAGTCTCTTTGGAGGCGTGGGTTCAAATCCCACCGCTGCCAGAGATGGATTTTTACAGATCTTAATGACGCATCTCCCTTCTGACCCTTCAATTTGCATAAACAGTGACTCTACCAATAGGTCCCTAATTTTAAAACTCTTTTACAGTCTCCTTCTAAGTAAACTCCTAAACCGTGGACTCCAAGAAATCGGCTGATTGGCGCTGCTGTTGTTTTGCTTCATTCTGCTTAGATCACCTTCAAATGGAAGGTTTAACAAATCATTTGTTCTCCCCACGCGGTCACCCGCTCTTCTCTCTGCAAAATAAAATCGAACCTCTGTTAAATAAAGATTTAAAGTAAATTATCTATCTTCCCAAATAAAGTTGGTAAATGTGTTCTTCACAGTTATTTTAAAAATCAGGTTTAAAATAAACAACAGAGGTAGTCAGCAGGATTCAAACCCGTGCAGGGAACCCCCAAAGGATTTCAAGCCCATCACCTTAACCACTCGGCCATAACTACCAGCTCTCATTGAGCTCTACCGAAACTTTATATCACAACAAAATTGTGCAAAATGGCCGTGCAGCCCTATATATGACTCCATTTAGTAGGATCTCTAACTGTGTGCAAAGGGCACATTGCTATGTTTCTGTCTAAGCTTTGCTTTAGGTCTGAGGTCTTAAGAACCAAAGCAGGCTCCACGCACACTTGCCTGCACAAAAAAACAAGCATTTGCAATGCGAAAGGTCTCACATTTGTGAGAGTTAGAGCTATTGGCGTTGCAAATGACAATGTCTTTTACCTAGGTTTTGGTTTTCTTTGGGAAAATTTGATGTGTCCACTTTGTGTTTTGGGGCACTTCCTGTCGCGGGCGCTAGGCCTACCCACACAAGTGAGGTAAAAAATGTTATCGGGAGACTTGGGGAAACATAGAATAGCAAAACAAGAGTTACTGCCCCTTGTCTTTATCTACATTTTTTCCTTCCAAATATAAGACAGTGTGTAAAAAAGACGTCTATTTGAGAAATGCCCTTTAATTTGCATGCTAGTGTGGGCACCCCAGAATTCAGAGATGTGCAAATAACCACTGCTCCTTCACTCCTTATCTTGTGCCCATTTTGGAAATAGAAAGGTTTTCTTGATACCTATTTTTCACTCTATATACTTCGGCAAATTAATTGCAGTATACCCGGTATAGAATGAAAACCCACTGCAAGGTGCAGCTCATTTATTTTCTCTGGATACCTAGGGTTCTTGATGAACCTACAAGCCCTATATATCCCCGCAACCAGAAGAGTCCAGCAGGCGTAATGGTATATTGCTTTCAAAAATCTGACATTGCAGAAAAAAGTTACAGAGTAAAACGTAGAGGAAAATGGCTGTTTTTTTCTTCTCAATTTCAATATTTTTTTTTTATTTCAGTTGTTATTTTCTGTAGGAAACACTTGTAAGATCTACACAAGTTACCCATTGCTGAATTCAGAATGTTGTCTTCTTTTCAAAAATGTTTAGGTTACTGGGACCCAGCATTGGTTTCACACCCATTTCTGTCACTGACTGGAAGGAGGCTAAAAGCACACAAAATCGTAAAAATGGGGTATGTCCCAGTAAAATGCCAAAATTGTGTTGAAAAATTGGGTTTTCTGATTCAAGTCTGCCTGTCCCTGAAAGCTGGGAAGCTGGTGATTTTAGCAGTGCAAACCCTTTGTTGATGCCAATTTCAGGGACAAAAACCACAAGCCTTCTTCTCCAGCCCTTTTTTCCATTTTTTTCTTTTTTAAAACAAAATTTTTACTGTATTTTGGCTAATTTCTTGGTCTCCTTCAGGGGAACCCACAAAGTCTGGGTACCTCTAGAATCCCTAGGATGTTGGAAAAAAAGGACGCAAATTTGGCGTGGATAGCTTATGTGGACAAAAATCTATGAGGGCCTAAGCGCGCCCTGCCCCAAATAGCCCAAAAAATGCCTGGCACCTGAGGGGGAAAAGGCTGGCAGCGAAGGGGTTAAAATGCACTATTTTATTCCAATTTCTTCACTTAGCTTCAGATGAACTATTTTTCCCTCCCACCAACTCCTTTCAAAGTGCACCAGCCACCACTGCCTTGGGTGGGACAGATTGTTTTCGATTGCAGTATGGCAGATTGTTTTGGATTGCAGTGTGGTAGTTTGTTTTTGATTGGAGTGCAGCAGATTGCAGTGGGGTAGATTGTTTTGAATTGGAGTAGGGGAGATTGTTTTGAAGTGGAGTCGGGCAGATTGGAGTGGGGCAGATTGTTTTGGATCGAAGTGGGACAGATTGTTTTGGAGTGGTGCAGATTGTTTTTTATTATAGTGGGGCACATTGGAGTGAGACAGATTTGCTTGGGGTGGGTGGAGAGGATTGGAGTAGGATGAGTTAGAGTGGATTGGATTCGGGTGAGTGATTTGGACTGGAGTGAGGTGGATTAGTGTGGGTGAAGTGGTCTGGATGGGGTGGATTGTAGTGGGGAAGATTGGAGTGGGGTGGATTGAAGTGTACCGCAGGATTATGTGTTAAAGATTAATTTCAGAATTTACACATAATAAAGAAACACTGTTGATTTGCAATATTTTAAACGAGCTAATCGTCATCTTTTGAGAAGAGTGCCCACGAACAAAAGCAAAAGAAAACATGCGTGGAACGTGGGAAAAGACGATTTGGCAAAATAAAAGAAAGTTCGATTTAAATTTAAAACTTAACAGTTTTGGTTGTCCTGCTGGGCATGTTTTTGCCAGTCACAAGCCTTCTGTTTGCAGGGCACTAGAAGGTAAAAGGAAAAAATAGTACCTTGATCAGGTGGGGAGCAGCGGTCAGGCACTGATTAAGCTGAATCAATCAACGCTTGGTCGCTGCTCTACAGAGAGGAACGGAAATGATGCAAGACATGCCTTGATGAATTAGGAAACTGTAAAGAAGAGTGCCACATAAATAAAAAAATGGTGAGAGACATGCGGGCTCCAAGCCCTTTACTGAATGCTACAGAGTCTATCAAGCGAGACCCTAAAAAGGTCAGTTAGTTAAAATAAACAAACATTGTTACTTCTAAATATCAATATTCCAAGGACGCCTAGATGGTCGTCAAGCAAAAAGTTCCTAGTGCATGGAGGGCCTTATGGTAGTTCTGAAGAGAGGCAAAGGACTTGGTCAGAGGGTGGCCTTGTTGGTGTGGTAGGGAAGCAATACCTCAAACGTTATTACTGGGGTAGGGGAGCTTGCAATTCGGAGTAATGAAAATTATCACAAAGCAATCAAGTAATTCCACATCAAAATAACAAGCGTGCGGGCTGACAACCATGCTCTCAGCATCAACGAGCGCAGAGTGAAGTGAATTTTACCATCCTCTGTGCATTTTTATTGCGGGGCTCATTTACATTTGACTTGGCGCGCAGAACGAGTGAGAACCAGGTCAATAGAAACAAAAATCATCTATTTAAAAAGTTTAGTTTCACGTGGGCCTGTTGTCCTTACTTCTTTCAGAATAGCTTTTGAACCTCTGTCCTGTGTGTGTCTGTGACTGTCACGTGAAAGGCAGTCAGAGCATCCAGGTGGACCCCATGTCACCTGGGGCACCGCCCACCAGTGCTGGAGTTTTAAACAGCACCCGGTTGCATTTTGGGACTTGTGCCTTTTCAATGTGAGCTCAAAGACGGGAGCCTGTGAAATTCTATTGGCTAAAAAATATTAACAGCGGAATGTGAATAGGCCACACAAGACATGACGTCACTGGAAAGCTAAACAGTATGTTGGGGAGACTGGGTGCGGCAATAGGGCTGATGTCATGAATACGTGCAACTCCTCAGTTATTTTTGAATGAACTGCTCATTCATTAGATCCCACCCAAAGAAATGAGCCCACCAGTATGAACACTTGTTTCATTAGAAAATGATGGAGTCACATTGCCTATGTAGAGCAGGTGCTTATACCTTGGTTGGAAGTCATTGCTCGGAGAGTGTTGTCTTTTAAGGTGATTGCACTAGGTCCGAGCAGGTGGGAGAAGACTTGTGCAGTGACTGAGTAAGAGAGATAACCTTCAATTACCACATCACCCTCCTGACATTGTAATCATGTCCATGAAATGGTTTATCAACTCGACTTTCCACACTCAGTGAGGAGGCTCAGGGTTGCGGTGCTCATCAAGTGCACAGACACAGTGAGAGCAGCAGGTAGCGTGGCCGAGCGGTCTAAGGCGCTGGATTAAGGCTCCACTCTCTTTGGAGGCGTGGGTTCAAATCCCACCGCTGCCAGAGATGGATTTTTACAGATCTTAATGACGCTTCTCCCTTCTGACCCTTCAATTTGCATAAACAGTGACTCTACCAATAGGTCCCTAATTTTAAAACTCTTTTACAGTCTCCTTCTAAGTAAACTCCTAAACCGTGGACTCCAAGAAATCGGCTGATTGGCGCTGCTGTTGTTTTGCTTCATTCTGCTTAGATCACCTTCAAATGGAAGGTTTAACAAATAATTTGTTCTCCCCACGCGGTCACCCGCTCTTCTCTCTGCAAAATAAAATCGAACCTCTGTTAAATAAAGATTTAAAGTAAATTATCTATCTTCCCAAATAAAGTTGGTAAATGTGTTCTTCACAGTTATTTTAAAAATCAGGTTTAAAATAAACAACAGAGGTAGTCAGCAGGATTCAAACCCGTGCAGGGAGCCCCCAAAGGATTTCAAGCCCATCACCTTAACCACTCGGCCATAACTACCAGCTCTCATTGAGCTCTACCGAAACTTTATATCACAACAAAATTGTGCAAAATGGCCGTGCAGACCTATATATGACTTCATTTAGTAGGATCTCTAACTGTGTGCAAAGGGCACATTGCTATGTTTCTGTCTAAGCTTTGCTTTAGGTCTGAGGTCTTAAGAACCAAAGCAGGCTCCACGCACACTTGCCTGCACAAAAAAACAAGCATTTGCAATGCGAAAGGTCTCACATTTGTGAGAGTTAGAGCTATTGGCGTTGCAAATGACAATGTCTTTTACCTAGGTTTTGCTTTTCTTTGGGAAAATTTGATGTGTCCACGTTGTGTTTTGGGGCACTTCCTGTCGCGGGCGCTAGGCCTACCCACACAAGTGAGGTAAAAAATGTTATCGGGAGACTTGGGGAAACATAGAATAGCAAAACAAGAGTTACTGCCCCTTGTCTTTATCTACATTTTTTCCTTCCAAATATAAGACAGTGTGTAAAAAAGACGTCTATTTGAGAAATGCCCTTTAATTCGCATGCTAGTGTGGGCACCCCAGAATTCAGAGATGTGCAAATAACCACTGCTCCTTCACTCCTTATCTTGTGCCCATTTTGGAAATAGAAAGGTTTTCTTGATACCTATTTTTCACTCTATATACTTCGGCAAATTAATTGCAGTATACCCGGTATAGAATGAAAACCCACTGCAAGGTGCAGCTCATTTATTTTCTCTGGATACCTAGGGTTCTTGATGAACCTACAAGCCCTATATATCCCCGCAACCAGAAGAGTCCAGCAGGCGTAATGGTATATTGCTTTCAAAAATCTGACATTGCAGAAAAAAGTTACAGAGTAAAACGTAGAGGAAAATGGCTGTTTTTTTCTTCTCAATTTCAATATTTTTTTTTTATTTCAGTTGTTATTTTCTGTAGGAAACACTTGTAAGATCTACACAAGTTACCCATTGCTGAATTCAGAATGTTGTCTTCTTTTCAAAAATGTTTAGGTTACTGGGACCCAGCATTGGTTTCACACCCATTTCTGTCACTGACTGGAAGGAGGCTAAAAGCACACAAAATCGTAAAAATGGGGTATGTCCCAGTAAAATGCCAAAATTGTGTTGAAAAATTGGGTTTTCTGATTCAAGTCTGCCTGTCCCTGAAAGCTGGGAAGCTGGTGATTTTAGCAGTGCAAACCCTTTGTTGATGCCAATTTCAGGGACAAAAACCACAAGCCTTCTTCTCCAGCCCTTTTTTCCATTTTTTCTTTTTTAAAACAAAATTTTTACTGTATTTTGGCTAATTTCTTGGTCTCCTTCAGGGGAACCCACAAAGTCTGGGTACCTCTAGAATCCCTAGGATGTTGGAAAAAAAGGACGCAAATTTGGCGTGGATAGCTTATGTGGACAAAAATCTATGAGGGCCTAAGCGCGCCCTGCCCCAAATAGCCAAAAAAATGCCTGGCACCTGAGGGGGAAAAGGCTGGCAGCGAAGGGGTTAAAATGCACTATTTTATTCCAATTTCTTCACTTAGCTTCAGATGAACTATTTTTCCCTCCCACCAACTCCTTTCAAAGTGCACCAGCCACCACTGCCTTGGGTGGGACAGATTGTTTTCGATTGCAGTATGGCAGATTGTTTTGGATTGCAGTGTGGTAGTTTGTTTTTGATTGGAGTGCAGCAGATTGCAGTGGGGTAGATTGTTTTGAATTGGAGTAGGGGAGATTGTTTTGAAGTGGAGTGGGGCAGATTGTTTTGGATCGAAGTGGGACAGATTGTTTTGGAGTGGTGCAGATTGTTTTTTATTATAGTGGGGCACATTGGAGTGAGACAGATTTGCTTGGGGTGGGTGGAGAGGATTGGAGTAGGATGAGTTAGAGTGGATTGGATTCGGGTGAGTGATTTGGACTGGAGTGAGGTGGATTAGTGTGGGTGAAGTGGTCTGGATGGGGTGGATTGTAGTGGGGAAGATTGGAGTGGGGTGGATTGAAGTGTACCGCAGGATTATGTGTTAAAGATTAATTTCAGAATTTACACATAATAAAGAAACACTGTTGATTTGCAATATTTTAAACGAGCTAATCGTCATCTTTTGAGAAGAGTGCCCACGAACAAAAGCAAAAGAAAACATGCGTGGAACGTGGGAAAAGACGATTTGGCAAAATAAAAGAAAGTTCGATTTAAATTTAAAACTTAACAGTTTTGGTTGTCCTGCTGGGCATGTTTTTGCCAGTCACAAGCCTTCTGTTTGCAGGGCACTAGAAGGTAAAAGGAAAAAATAGTACCTTGATCAGGTGGGGAGCAGCGGTCAGGCACTGATTAAGCTGAATCAATCAACGCTTGGTCGCTGCTCTACAGAGAGGAACGGAAATGATGCAAGACATGCCTTGATGAATTAGGAAACTGTAAAGAAGAGTGCCACATAAATAAAAAAATGGTGAGAGACATGCGGGCTCCAAGCCCTTTACTGAATACTACAGAGTCTATCAAGCGAGACCCTAAAAAGGTCAGTTAGTTAAAATAAACAAACATTGTTACTTCTAAATATCAATATTCCAAGGACGCCTAGATGGTCGTCAAGCAAAAAGTTCCTAGTGCATGGAGGGGCTTATGGTAGTTCTGAAGAGAGGCAAAGGACTTGGTCAGAGGGTGGCCTTGTTGGTGTGGTAGGGAAGCAATACCTCAAACATTATTACTGGGGTAGGGGAGCTTGCAATTCGGAGTAATTAAAATTATCACAAAGCAATCAAGTAATTTCACATCAAAATAACAAGCGTGCGGGCTGACAACCATGCTCTCAGCATCAACGAGCGCAGAGTGAAGTGAATTTTACCATCCTCTGTGCATTTTTATTGCGGGGCTCATTTACATTTGACTTGGCGCGCAGAACGAGTGAGAACCAGGTCAATAGAAACAAAAATCATCTGTTTAAAAAGTTTAGTTTCACGTGGGCCTGTTGTCCTTACTTCTTTCAGAATAGCTTTTGAACCTCTGTCCTGTGTGTGTCTGTGACTGTCACGTGAAAAGGCAGTCAGGGCATCCAGGTGGACCCCATGTCACCTGGGGCACCGCCCACCAGTGCTGGAGTTTTAAACAGCACCCGGTTGCATTTTGGGACTTGTGCCTTTTCAATGTGAGCTCAAAGACGGGAGCCTGTGAAATTCTATTGGCTAAAAAATATTAACAGCGGAATGTGAATAGGCCACACAAGACATGACGTCACTGGAAAGCTAAACAGTATGTTGGGGAGACTGGGTGCGGCAATAGGGCTGATGTCATGAATACGTGCAACTCCTCAGTTATTTTTGAATGAACTGCTCATTCATTAGATCCCACCCAAAGAAATGAGCCCACCAGTATGAACACTTGTTTCATTAGAAAATGATGGAGTCACATTGCCTATGTAGAGCAGGTGCTTATACCTTGGTTGGAAGTCATTGCTCGGAGAGTGTTGTCTTTTAAGGTGATTGCACTAGGTCCGAGCAGGTGGGAGAAGACTTGTGCAGTGACTGAGTAAGAGAGATAACCTTCAATTACCACATCACCCTCCCGACATTGTAATCATGTCCATGAAATGGTTTATCAACTCGACTTTCCACACTAAGTGAGGAGACTCAGGGTTACGGTGCTCATGAAGTGCACAGACACACTGAGAGCAACAGGTAGCGTGGCCGAGCGGTCTAAGGCGCTGGATTAAGGCTCCAGTCTCTTTGGAGGCGTGGGTTCAAATCCCACCGCTGCCAGAGATGGATTTTTACAGATCTTAATGACGCATCTCCCTTCTGACCCTTCAATTTGCATAAACAGTGACTCTACCAATAGGTCCCTAATTTTAAAACTCTTTTACAGTCTCCTTCTAAGTAAACTCCTAAACCGTGGACTCCAAGAAATCGGCTGATTGGCGCTGCTGTTGTTTTGCTTCATTCTGCTTAGATCACCTTCAAATGGAAGGTTTAACAAATCATTTGTTCTCCCCACGCGGTCACCCGCTCTTCTCTCTGCAAAATAAAATCGAACCTCTGTTAAATAAAGATTTAAAGTAAATTATCTATCTTCCCAAATAAAGTTGGTAAATGTGTTCTTCACAGTTATTTTAAAAATCAGGTTTAAAATAAACAACAGAGGTAGTCAGCAGGATTCAAACCCGTGCAGGGAACCCCCAAAGGATTTCAAGCCCATCACCTTAACCACTCGGCCATAACTACCAGCTCTCATTGAGCTCTACCGAAACTTTATATCACAACAAAATTGTGCAAAATGGCCGTGCAGACCTATATATGACTCCATTTAGTAGGATCTCTAACTGTGTGCAAAGGGCACATTGCTATGTTTCTGTCTAAGCTTTGCTTTAGGTCTGAGGTCTTAAGAACCAAAGCAGGCTCCACGCACACTTGCCTGCACAAAAAAACAAGCATTTGCAATGCGAAAGGTCTCACATTTGTGAGAGTTAGAGCTATTGGCGTTGCAAATGACAATGTCTTTTACCTAGGTTTTGGTTTTCTTCGGGAAAATTTGATGTGTCCACGTTGTGTTTTGGGGCACTTCCTGTCGCGGGCGCTAGGCCTACCCACACAAGTGAGGTAAAAAATGTTATCGGGAGACTTGGGGAAACATAGAATAGCAAAACAAGAGTTACTGCCCCTTGTCTTTATCTACATTTTTTCCTTCCAAATATAAGACAGTGTGTAAAAAAGACGTCTATTTGAGAAATGCCCTTTAATTCGCATGCTAGTGTGGGCACCCCAGAATTCAGAGATGTGCAAATAACCACTGCTCCTTCACTCCTTATCTTGTGCCCATTTTGGAAATAGAAAGGTTTTCTTGATACCTATTTTTCACTCTATATACTTCGGCAAATTAATTGCAGTATACCCGGTATAGAATGAAAACCCACTGCAAGGTGCAGCTCATTTATTTTCTCTGGATACCTAGGGTTCTTGATGAACCTACAAGCCCTATATATCCCCGCAACCAGAAGAGTCCAGCAGGCGTAATGGTATATTGCTTTCAAAAATCTGACATTGCAGAAAAAAGTTACAGAGTAAAACGTAGAGGAAAATGGCTGTTTTTTTCTTCTCAATTTCAATATTTTTTTTTTATTTCAGTTGTTATTTTCTGTAGGAAACACTTGTAAGATCTACACAAGTTACCCATTGCTGAATTCAGAATGTTGTCTTCTTTTAAAAAATGTTTAGGTTACTGGGACCCAGCATTGGTTTCACACCCATTTCTGTCACTGACTGGAAGGAGGCTAAAAGCACACAAAATCGTAAAAATGGGGTATGTCCCAGTAAAATGCCAAAATTGTGTTGAAAAATTGGGTTTTCTGATTCAAGTCTGCCTGTCCCTGAAAGCTGGGAAGCTGGTGATTTTAGCAGTGCAAACCCTTTGTTGATGCCAATTTCAGGGACAAAAACCACAAGCCTTCTTCTCCAGCCCTTTTTTCCATTTTTTTCTTTTTTAAAACAAAATTTTTACTGTATTTTGGCTAATTTCTTGGTCTCCTTCAGGGGAACCCACAAAGTCTGGGTACCTCTAGAATCCCTAGGATGTTGGAAAAAAAGGACGCAAATTTGGCGTGGATAGCTTATGTGGACAAAAATCTATGAGGGCCTAAGCGCGCCCTGCCCCAAATAGCCAAAAAAATGCCTGGCACCTGAGGGGGAAAAGGCTGGCAGCGAAGGGGTTAAAATGCACTATTTTATTCCAATTTCTTCACTTAGCTTCAGATGAACTATTTTTCCCTCCCACCAACTCCTTTCAAAGTGCACCAGCCACCACTGCCTTGGGTGGGACAGATTGTTTTCGATTGCAGTATGGCAGATTGTTTTGGATTGCAGTGTGGTAGTTTGTTTTTGATTGGAGTGCAGCAGATTGCAGTGGGGTAGATTGTTTTGAATTGGAGTAGGGGAGATTGTTTTGAAGTGGAGTGGGGCAGATTGTTTTGGATCGAAGTGGGACAGATTGTTTTGGAGTGGTGCAGATTGTTTTTTATTATAGTGGGGCACATTGGAGTGAGACAGATTTGCTTGGGGTGGGTGGAGAGGATTGGAGTAGGATGAGTTAGAGTGGATTGGATTCGGGTGAGTGATTTGGACTGGAGTGAGGTGGATTAGTGTGGGTGAAGTGGTCTGGATGGGGTGGATTGTAGTGGGGAAGATTGGAGTGGGGTGGATTGAAGTGTACCGCAGGATTATGTGTTAAAGATTAATTTCAGAATTTACACATAATAAAGAAACACTGTTGATTTGCAATATTTTAAACGAGCTAATCGTCATCTTTTGAGAAGAGTGCCCACGAACAAAAGCAAAAGAAAACATGCGTGGAACGTGGGAAAAGACGATTTGGCAAAATAAAAGAAAGTTCGATTTAAATTTAAAACTTAACAGTTTTGGTTGTCCTGCTGGGCATGTTTTTGCCAGTCACAAGCCTTCTGTTTGCAGGGCACTAGAAGGTAAAAGGAAAAAATAGTACCTTGATCAGGTGGGGAGCAGCGGTCAGGCACTGATTAAGCTGAATCAATCAACGCTTGGTCGCTGCTCTACAGAGAGGAACGGAAATGATGCAAGACATGCCTTGATGAATTAGGAAACTGTAAAGAAGAGTGCCACATAAATAAAAAAATGGTGAGAGACATGCGGGCTCCAAGCCCTTTACTGAATGCTACAGAGTCTATCAAGCGAGACCCTAAAAAGGTCAGTTAGTTAAAATAAACAAACATTGTTACTTCTAAATATCAATATTCCAAGGACGCCTAGATGGTCGTCAAGCAAAAAGTTCCTAGTGCATGGAGGGGCTTATGGTAGTTCTGAAGAGAGGCAAAGGACTTGGTCAGAGGGTGGCCTTGTTGGTGTGGTAGGGAAGCAATACCTCAAACGTTATTACTGGGGTAGGGGAGCTTGCAATTCGGAGTAATGAAAATTATCACAAAGCAATCAAGTAATTCCACATCAAAATAACAAGCGTGCGGGCTGACAACCATGCTCTCAGCATCAACGAGCGCAGAGTGAAGTGAATTTTACCATCCTCTGTGCATTTTTATTGCGGGGCTCATTTACATTTGACTTGGCGCGCAGAACGAGTGAGAACCAGGTCAATAGAAACAAAAATCATCTATTTAAAAAGTTTCGTTTCACGTGGGCCTGTTGTGCTTACTTCTTTCAGAATAGCTTTTGAACCTCTGTCCTGTGTGTGCCTGTGACTGTCACGTGAAAGGCAGTCAGAGCATCCAGGTGGGCCCCATGTCACCTGGGGCACCGCCCACCAGTGCTGGAGTTTTAAACAGCACCCGGTTGCATTTTGGGACTTGTGCCTTTTCAATGTGAGCTCAAAGACGGGAGCCTGTGAAATTCTATTGGCTAAAAAATATTAACAGCGGAATGTGAATAGGCCACACAAGACATGACGTCACTGGAAAGCTAAACAGTATGTTGGGGAGACTGGGTGCGGCAATAGGGCTGATGTCATGAATACGTGCAACTCCTCAGTTATTTTTGAATGAACTGCTCATTCATTAGATCCCACCCAAAGAAATGAGCCCACCAGTATGAACACTTGTTTCATTAGAAAATGATGGAGTCACATTGCCTATGTAGAGCAGGTGCTTATACCTTGGTTGGAAGTCATTGCTCGGAGAGTGTTGTCTTTTAAGGTGATTGCACTAGGTCCGAGCAGGTGGGAGAAGACTTGTGCAGTGACTGAGTAAGAGAGATAACCTTCAATTACCACATCACCCTCCCGACATTGTAATCATGTCCATGAAATGGTTTATCAACTCGACTTTCCACACTCAGTGAGGAGGCTCAGGGTTGCGGTGCTCATCAAGTGCACAGACACACTGAGAGCAGCAGGTAGCGTGGCCGAGCGGTCTAAGGCGCTGGATTAAGGCTCCAGTCTCTTTGGAGGCGTGGGTTCAAATCCCACCGCTGCCAGAGATGGATTTTTACAGATCTTAATGACGCATCTCCCTTCTGACCCTTCAATTTGCATAAACAGTGACTCTACCAATAGGTCCCTAATTTTAAAACTCTTTTACAGTCTCCTTCTAAGTAAACTCCTAAACCGTGGACTCCAAGAAATCGGCTGATTGGCGCTGCTGTTGTTTTGCTTCATTCTGCTTAGATCACCTTCAAATGGAAGGTTTAACAAATCATTTGTTCTCCCCACGCGGTCACCCGCTCTTCTCTCTGCAAAATAAAATCGAACCTCTGTTAAATAAAGATTTAAAGTAAATTATCTATCTTCCCAAATAAAGTTGGTAAATGTGTTCTTCACAGTTATTTTAAAAATCAGGTTTAAAATAAACAACAGAGGTAGTCAGCAGGATTCAAACCCGTGCAGGGAACCCCCAAAGGATTTCAAGCCCATCACCTTAACCACTCGGCCATAACTACCAGCTCTCCTTGAGCTCTACCGAAACTTTATTTCACAAGAAAATTGTGCAAAATGGCCGTGCAGACCTATATATGACTCCATTTAGTAGGATCTCTAACTGTGTGCAAAGGGCACATTGCTATGTTTCTGTCTAAGCTTTGCTTTAGGTCTGAGGTCTTAAGAACCAAAGCAGGCTCCACGCACACTTGCCTGCACAAAAAAACAAGCATTTGCAATGCGAAAGGTCTCACATTTGTGAGAGTTAGAGCTATTGGCGTTGCAAATGACAATGTCTTTTACCTAGGTTTTGGTTTTCTTTGGGAAAATTTGATGTGTCCACGTTGTGTTTTGGGGCACTTCCTGTCGCGGGCGCTAGGCCTACCCACACAAGTGAGGTAAAAAATGTTATCGGGAGACTTGGGGAAACATAGAATAGCAAAACAAGAGTTACTGCCCCTTGTCTTTATCTACATTTTTTCCTTCCAAATATAAGACAGTGTGTAAAAAAGACGTCTATTTGAGAAATGCCCTTTAATTTGCATGCTAGTGTGGGCACCCCAGAATTCAGAGATGTGCAAATAACCACTGCTCCTTCACTCCTTATCTTGTGCCCATTTTGGAAATAGAAAGGTTTTCTTGATACCTATTTTTCACTCTATATACTTCGGCAAATTAATTGCAGTATACCCGGTATAGAATGAAAACCCAC
This sequence comes from Pleurodeles waltl, assembly GCF_031143425.1. NCBI lineage: Eukaryota > Metazoa > Chordata > Amphibia > Caudata > Salamandridae > Pleurodeles > Pleurodeles waltl. The sequence continues at coordinate 125,996,184 of NC_090451.1, forward strand.
TGCAAGGTGCAGCTCATTTATTTTCTCTGGATACCTAGGGTTCTTGATGAACCTACAAGCCCTATATATCCCCGCAACCAGAAGAGTCCAGCAGGCGTAATGGTATATTGCTTTCAAAAATCTGACATTGCAGAAAAAAGTTACAGAGTAAAACGTAGAGGAAAATGGCTGTTTTTTTCTTCTCAATTTCAATATTTTTTTTTTATTTCAGTTGTTATTTTCTGTAGGAAACACTTGTAAGATCTACACAAGTTACCCATTGCTGAATTCAGAATGTTGTCTTCTTTTCAAAAATGTTTAGGTTACTGGGACCCAGCATTGGTTTCACACCCATTTCTGTCACTGACTGGAAGGAGGCTAAAAGCACACAAAATCGTAAAAATGGGGTATGTCCCAGTAAAATGCCAAAATTGTGTTGAAAAATTGGGTTTTCTGATTCAAGTCTGCCTGTCCCTGAAAGCTGGGAAGCTGGTGATTTTAGCAGTGCAAACCCTTTGTTGATGCCAATTTCAGGGACAAAAACCACAAGCCTTCTTCTCCAGCCCTTTTTTCCATTTTTTTCTTTTTTAAAACAAAATTTTTACTGTATTTTGGCTAATTTCTTGGTCTCCTTCAGGGGAACCCACAAAGTCGGGGTACCTCTAGAATCCCTAGGATGTTGGAAAAAAAGGACGCAAATTTGGCGTGGATAGCTTATGTGGACAAAAATCTATGAGGGCCTAAGCGCGCCCTGCCCCAAATAGCCAAAAAAATGCCTGGCACCTGAGGGGGAAAAGGCTGGCAGCGAAGGGGTTAAAATGCACTATTTTATTCCAATTTCTTCACTTAGCTTCAGATGAACTATTTTTCCCTCCCACCAACTCCTTTCAAAGTGCACCAGCCACCACTGCCTTGGGTGGGACAGATTGTTTTCGATTGCAGTATGGCAGATTGTTTTGGATTGCAGTGTGGTAGTTTGTTTTTGATTGGAGTGCAGCAGATTGCAGTGGGGTAGATTGTTTTGAATTGGAGTAGGGGAGATTGTTTTGAAGTGGAGTCGGGCAGATTGGAGTGGGGCAGATTGTTTTGGATCGAAGTGGGACAGATTGTTTTGGAGTGGTGCAGATTGTTTTTTATTATAGTGGGGCACATTGGAGTGAGACAGATTTGCTTGGGGTGGGTGGAGAGGATTGGAGTAGGATGAGTTAGAGTGGATTGGATTCGGGTGAGTGATTTGGACTGGAGTGAGGTGGATTAGTGTGGGTGAAGTGGTCTGGATGGGGTGGATTGTAGTGGGGAAGATTGGAGTGGGGTGGATTGAAGTGTACCGCAGGATTATGTGTTAAAGATTAATTTCAGAATTTACACATAATAAAGAAACACTGTTGATTTGCAATATTTTAAACGAGCTAATCGTCATCTTTTGAGAAGAGTGCCCACGAACAAAAGCAAAAGAAAACATGCGTGGAACGTGGGAAAAGACGATTTGGCAAAATAAAAGAAAGTTCGATTTAAATTTAAAACTTAACAGTTTTGGTTGTCCTGCTGGGCATGTTTTTGCCAGTCACAAGCCTTCTGTTTGCAGGGCACTAGAAGGTAAAAGGAAAAAATAGTACCTTGATCAGGTGGGGAGCAGCGGTCAGGCACTGATTAAGCTGAATCAATCAACGCTTGGTCGCTGCTCTACAGAGAGGAACGGAAATGATGCAAGACATGCCTTGATGAATTAGGAAACTGTAAAGAAGAGTGCCACATAAATAAAAAAATGGTGAGAGACATGCGGGCTCCAAGCCCTTTACTGAATGCTACAGAGTCTATCAAGCGAGACCCTAAAAAGGTCAGTTAGTTAAAATAAACAAACATTGTTACTTCTAAATATCAATATTCCAAGGACGCCTAGATGGTCGTCAAGCAAAAAGTTCCTAGTGCATGGAGGGGCTTATGGTAGTTCTGAAGAGAGGCAAAGGACTTGGTCAGAGGGTGGCCTTGTTGGTGTGGTAGGGAAGCAATACCTCAAACGTTATTACTGGGGTAGGGGAGCTTGCAATTCGGAGTAATGAAAATTATCACAAAGCAATCAAGTAATTCCACATCAAAATAACAAGCGTGCGGGCTGACAACCATGCTCTCAGCATCAACGAGCGCAGAGTGAAGTGAATTTTACCATCCTCTGTGCATTTTTATTGCGGGGCTCATTTACATTTGACTTGGCGCGCAGAACGAGTGAGAACCAGGTCAATAGAAACAAAAATCATCTATTTAAAAAGTTTCGTTTCACGTGGGCCTGTTGTGCTTACTTCTTTCAGAATAGCTTTTGAACCTCTGTCCTGTGTGTGCCTGTGACTGTCACGTGAAAGGCAGTCAGAGCATCCAGGTGGGCCCCATGTCACCTGGGGCACCGCCCACCAGTGCTGGAGTTTTAAACAGCACCCGGTTGCATTTTGGGACTTGTGCCTTTTCAATGTGAGCTCAAAGACGGGAGCCTGTGAAATTCTATTGGCTAAAAAATATTAACAGCGGAATGTGAATAGGCCACACAAGACATGACGTCACTGGAAAGCTAAACAGTATGTTGGGGAGACTGGGTGCGGCAATAGGGCTGATGTCATGAATACGTGCAACTCCTCAGTTATTTTTGAATGAACTGCTCATTCATTAGATCCCACCCAAAGAAATGAGCCCACCAGTATGAACACTTGTTTCATTAGAAAATGATGGAGTCACATTGCCTATGTAGAGCAGGTGCTTATACCTTGGTTGGAAGTCATTGCTCGGAGAGTGTTGTCTTTTAAGGTGATTGCACTAGGTCCGAGCAGGTGGGAGAAGACTTGTGCAGTGACTGAGTAAGAGAGATAACCTTCAATTACCACATCACCCTCCCGACATTGTAATCATGTCCATGAAATGGTTTATCAACTCGACTTTCCACACTCAGTGAGGAGGCTCAGGGTTGCGGTGCTCATCAAGTGCACAGACACACTGAGAGCAGCAGGTAGCGTGGCCGAGCGGTCTAAGGCGCTGGATTAAGGCTCCAGTCTCTTTGGAGGCGTGGGTTCAAATCCCACCGCTGCCAGAGATGGATTTTTACAGATCTTAATGACGCATCTCCCTTCTGACCCTTCAATTTGCATAAACAGTGACTCTACCAATAGGTCCCTAATTTTAAAACTCTTTTACAGTCTCCTTCTAAGTAAACTCCTAAACCGTGGACTCCAAGAAATCGGCTGATTGGCGCTGCTGTTGTTTTGCTTCATTCTGCTTAGATCACCTTCAAATGGAAGGTTTAACAAATCATTTGTTCTCCCCACGCGGTCACCCGCTCTTCTCTCTGCAAAATAAAATCGAACCTCTGTTAAATAAAGATTTAAAGTAAATTATCTATCTTCCCAAATAAAGTTGGTAAATGTGTTCTTCACAGTTATTTTAAAAATCAGGTTTAAAATAAACAACAGAGGTAGTCAGCAGGATTCAAACCCGTGCAGGGAACCCCCAAAGGATTTCAAGCCCATCACCTTAACCACTCGGCCATAACTACCAGCTCTCATTGAGCTATACCGAAACTTTATATCACAACAAAATTGTGCAAAATGGCCGTGCAGACCTATATATGACTCCATTTAGTAGGATCTCTAACTGTGTGCAAAGGGCACATTGCTATGTTTCTGTCTAAGCTTTGCTTTAGGTCTGAGGTCTTAAGAACCAAAGCAGGCTCCACGCACACTTGCCTGCACAAAAAAACAAGCATTTGCAATGCGAAAGGTCTCACATTTGTGAGAGTTAGAGCTATTGGCGTTGCAAATGACAATGTCTTTTACCTAGGTTTTGGTTTTCTTCGGGAAAATTTGATGTGTCCACGTTGTGTTTTGGGGCACTTCCTGTCGCGGGCGCTAGGCCTACCCACACAAGTGAGGTAAAAAATGTTATCGGGAGACTTGGGGAAACATAGAATAGCAAAACAAGAGTTACTGCCCCTTGTCTTTATCTACATTTTTTCCTTCCAAATATAAGACAGTGTGTAAAAAAGACGTCTATTTGAGAAATGCCCTTTAATTCGCATGCTAGTGTGGGCACCCCAGAATTCAGAGATGTGCAAATAACCACTGCTCCTTCACTCCTTATCTTGTGCCCATTTTGGAAATAGAAAGGTTTTCTTGATACCTATTTTTCACTCTATATACTTCGGCAAATTAATTGCAGTATACCCGGTATAGAATGAAAACCCACTGCAAGGTGCAGCTCATTTATTTTCTCTGGATACCTAGGGTTCTTGATGAACCTACAAGCCCTATATATCCCCGCAACCAGAAGAGTCCAGCAGGCGTAATGGTATATTGCTTTCAAAAATCTGACATTGCAGAAAAAAGTTACAGAGTAAAACGTAGAGGAAAATGGCTGTTTTTTTCTTCTCAATTTCAATATTTTTTTTTTATTTCAGTTGTTATTTTCTGTAGGAAACACTTGTAAGATCTACACAAGTTACCCATTGCTGAATTCAGAATGTTGTCTTCTTTTCAAAAATGTTTAGGTTACTGGGACCCAGCATTGGTTTCACACCCATTTCTGTCACTGACTGGAAGGAGGCTAAAAGCACACAAAATCGTAAAAATGGGGTATGTCCCAGTAAAATGCCAAAATTGTGTTGAAAAATTGGGTTTTCTGATTCAAGTCTGCCTGTCCCTGAAAGCTGGGAAGCTGGTGATTTTAGCAGTGCAAACCCTTTGTTGATGCCAATTTCAGGGACAAAAACCACAAGCCTTCTTCTCCAGCCCTTTTTTCCATTTTTTTCTTTTTTAAAACAAAATTTTTACTGTATTTTGGCTAATTTCTTGGTCTCCTTCAGGGGAACCCACAAAGTCTGGGTACCTCTAGAATCCCTAGGATGTTGGAAAAAAAGGACGCAAATTTGGCGTGGATAGCTTATGTGGACAAAAATCTATGAGGGCCTAAGCGCGCCCTGCCCCAAATAGCCAAAAAAATGCCTGGCACCTGAGGGGGAAAAGGCTGGCAGCGAAGGGGTTAAAATGCACTATTTTATTCCAATTTCTTCACTTAGCTTCAGATGAACTATTTTTCCCTCCCACCAACTCCTTTCAAAGTGCACCAGCCACCACTGCCTTGGGTGGGACAGATTGTTTTCGATTGCAGTATGGCAGATTGTTTTGGATTGCAGTGTGGTAGTTTGTTTTTGATTGGAGTGCAGCAGATTGCAGTGGGGTAGATTGTTTTGAATTGGAGTAGGGGAGATTGTTTTGAAGTGGAGTGGGGCAGATTGTTTTGGATCGAAGTGGGACAGATTGTTTTGGAGTGGTGCAGATTGTTTTTTATTATAGTGGGGCACATTGGAGTGAGACAGATTTGCTTGGGGTGGGTGGAGAGGATTGGAGTAGGATGAGTTAGAGTGGATTGGATTCGGGTGAGTGATTTGGACTGGAGTGAGGTGGATTAGTGTGGGTGAAGTGGTCTGGATGGGGTGGATTGTAGTGGGGAAGATTGGAGTGGGGTGGATTGAAGTGTACCGCAGGATTATGTGTTAAAGATTAATTTCAGAATTTACACATAATAAAGAAACACTGTTGATTTGCAATATTTTAAACAAGCTAATCATCATCTTTTGAGAAGAGTGCCCACGAACAAAAGCAAAAGAAAACATGCGTGGAACGTGTGAAAAGACGATTTGGCAAAATAAAAGAAAGTTCGATTTAAATTTAAAACTTAACAGTTTTGGTTGTCCTGCTGGGCATGTTTTTGCCAGTCACAAGCCTTCTGTTTGCAGGGCACTAGAAGGTAAAAGGAAAAAATAGTACCTTGATCAGGTGGGGAGCAGCGGTCAGGCACTGATTAAGCTGAATCAATCAACGCTTGGTCGCTGCTCTACAGAGAGGAACGGAAATGATGCAAGACATGCCTTGATGAATTAGGAAACTGTAAAGAAGAGTGCCACATAAATAAAAAAATGGTGAGAGACATGCGGGCTCCAAGCCCTTTACTGAATACTACAGAGTCTATCAAGCGAGACCCTAAAAAGGTCAGTTAGTTAAAATAAACAAACATTGTTACTTCTAAATATCAATATTCCAAGGACGCCTAGATGGTCGTCAAGCAAAAAGTTCCTAGTGCATGGAGGGGCTTATGGTAGTTCTGAAGAGAGGCAAAGGACTTGGTCAGAGGGTGGCCTTGTTGGTGTGGTAGGGAAGCAATACCTCAAACATTATTACTGGGGTAGGGGAGCTTGCAATTCGGAGTAATTAAAATGATCACAAAGCAATCAAGTAATTCCACATCAAAATAACAAGCGTGCGGGCTGACAACCATGCTCTCAGCATCAACGAGCGCAGAGTGAAGTGAATTTTACCATCCTCTGTGCATTTTTATTGCGGGGCTCATTTACATTTGACTTGGCGCGCAGAACGAGTGAGAACCAGGTCAATAGAAACAAAAATCATCTATTTAAAAAGTTTAGTTTCACGTGGGCCTGTTGTCCTTACTTCTTTCAGAATAGCTTTTGAACCTCTGTCCTGTGTGTGTCTGTGACTGTCACGTGAAAAGGCAGTCAGGGCATCCAGGTGGACCCCATGTCACCTGGGGCACCGCCCACCAGTGCTGGAGTTTTAAACAGCACCCGGTTGCATTTTGGGACTTGTGCCTTTTCAATGTGAGCTCAAAGACGGGAGCCTGTGAAATTCTATTGGCTAAAAAATATTAACAGCGGAATGTGAATAGGCCACACAAGACATGACGTCACTGGAAAGCTAAACAGTATGTTGGGGAGACTGGGTGCGGCAATAGGGCTGATGTCATGAATACGTGCAACTCCTCAGTTATTTTTGAATGAACTGCTCATTCATTAGATCCCACCCAAAGAAATGAGCCCACCAGTATGAACACTTGTTTCATTAGAAAATGATGGAGTCACATTGCCTATGTAGAGCAGGTGCTTATACCTTGGTTGGAAGTCATTGCTCGGAGAGTGTTGTCTTTTAAGGTGATTGCACTAGGTCCGAGCAGGTGGGAGAAGACTTGTGCAGTGACTGAGTAAGAGAGATAACCTTCAATTACCACATCACCCTCCCGACATTGTAATCATGTCCATGAAATGGTTTATCAACTCGACTTTCCACACTAAGTGAGGAGACTCAGGGTTACGGTGCTCATGAAGTGCACAGACACACTGAGAGCAACAGGTAGCGTGGCCGAGCGGTCTAAGGCGCTGGATTAAGGCTCCAGTCTCTTTGGAGGCGTGGGTTCAAATCCCACCGCTGCCAGAGATGGATTTTTACAGATCTTAATGACGCATCTCCCTTCTGACCCTTCAATTTGCATAAACAGTGACTCTACCAATAGGTCCCTAATTTTAAAACTCTTTTACAGTCTCCTTCTAAGTAAACTCCTAAACCGTGGACTCCAAGAAATCGGCTGATTGGCGCTGCTGTTGTTTTGCTTCATTCTGCTTAGATCACCTTCAAATGGAAGGTTTAACAAATCATTTGTTCTCCCCACGCGGTCACCCGCTCTTCTCTCTGCAAAATAAAATCGAACCTCTGTTAAATAAAGATTTAAAGTAAATTATCTATCTTCCCAAATAAAGTTGGTAAATGTGTTCTTCACAGTTATTTTAAAAATCAGGTTTAAAATAAACAACAGAGGTAGTCAGCAGGATTCAAACCCGTGCAGGGAACCCCCAAAGGATTTCAAGCCCATCACCTTAACCACTCGGCCATAACTACCAGCTCTCATTGAGCTCTACCGAAACTTTATATCACAACAAAATTGTGCAAAATGGCCGTGCAGACCTATATATGACTCCATTTAGTAGGATCTCTAACTGTGTGCAAAGGGCACATTGCTATGTTTCTGTCTAAGCTTTGCTTTAGGTCTGAGGTCTTAAGAACCAAAGCAGGCTCCACGCACACTTGCCTGCACAAAAAAACAAGCATTTGCAATGCGAAAGGTCTCACATTTGTGAGAGTTAGAGCTATTGGCGTTGCAAATGACAATGTCTTTTACCTAGGTTTTGGTTTTCTTCGGGAAAATTTGATGTGTCCACGTTGTGTTTTGGGGCACTTCCTGTCGCGGGCGCTAGGCCTACCCACACAAGTGAGGTAAAAAATGTTATCGGGAGACTTGGGGAAACATAGAATAGCAAAACAAGAGTTACTGCCCCTTGTCTTTATCTAAATTTTTTCCTTCCAAATATAAGACAGTGTGTAAAAAAGACGTCTATTTGAGAAATGCCCTTTAATTCGCATGCTAGTGTGGGCACCCCAGAATTCAGAGATGTGCAAATAACCACTGCTCCTTCACTCCTTATCTTGTGCCCATTTTGGAAATAGAAAGGTTTTCTTGATACCTATTTTTCACTCTATATACTTCGGCAAATTAATTGCAGTATACCCGGTATAGAATGAAAACCCACTGCAAGGTGCAGCTCATTTATTTTCTCTGGATACCTAGGGTTCTTGATGAACCTACAAGCCCTATATATCCCCGCAACCAGAAGAGTCCAGCAGGCGTAATGGTATATTGCTTTCAAAAATCTGACATTGCAGAAAAAAGTTACAGAGTAAAACGTAGAGGAAAATGGCTGTTTTTTTCTTCTCAATTTCAATATTTTTTTTTTATTTCAGTTGTTATTTTCTGTAGGAAACACTTGTAAGATCTACACAAGTTACCCATTGCTGAATTCAGAATGTTGTCTTCTTTTAAAAAATGTTTAGGTTACTGGGACCCAGCATTGGTTTCACACCCATTTCTGTCACTGACTGGAAGGAGGCTAAAAGCACACAAAATCGTAAAAATGGGGTATGTCCCAGTAAAATGCCAAAATTGTGTTGAAAAATTGGGTTTTCTGATTCAAGTCTGCCTGTCCCTGAAAGCTGGGAAGCTGGTGGTTTTAGCAGTGCAAACCCTTTGTTGATGCCAATTTCAGGGACAAAAACCACAAGCCTTCTTCTCCAGCCCTTTTTTCCATTTTTTTCTTTTTTAAAACAAAATTTGTACTGTATTTTGGCTAATTTCTTGGTCTCCTTCAGGGGAACCCACAAAGTCTGGGTACCTCTAGAATCCCTAGGATGTTGGAAAAAAAGGACGCAAATTTGGCGTGGATAGCTTATGTGGACAAAAATCTATGAGGGCCTAAGCGCGCCCTGCCCCAAATAGCCAAAAAAATGCCTGGCACCTGAGGGGGAAAAGGCTGGCAGCGAAGGGGTTAAAATGCACTATTTTATTCCAATTTCTTCACTTAGCTTCAGATGAACTATTTTTCCCTCCCACCAACTCCTTTCAAAGTGCACCAGCCACCACTGCCTTGGGTGGGACAGATTGTTTTCGATTGCAGTATGGCAGATTGTTTTGGATTGCAGTGTGGTAGTTTGTTTTTGATTGGAGTGCAGCAGATTGCAGTGGGGTAGATTGTTTTGAATTGGAGTAGGGGAGATTGTTTTGAAGTGGAGTGGGGCAGATTGTTTTGGATCGAAGTGGGACAGATTGTTTTGGAGTGGTGCAGATTGTTTTTTATTATAGTGGGGCACATTGGAGTGAGACAGATTTGCTTGGGGTGGGTGGAGAGGATTGGAGTAGGATGAGTTAGAGTGGATTGGATTCGGGTGAGTGATTTGGACTGGAGTGAGGTGGATTAGTGTGGGTGAAGTGGTCTGGATGGGGTGGATTGTAGTGGGGAAGATTGGAGTGGGGTGGATTGAAGTGTACCGCAGGATTATGTGTTAAAGATTAATTTCAGAATTTACACATAATAAAGAAACACTGTTGATTTGCAATATTTTAAACGAGCTAATCGTCATCTTTTGAGAAGAGTGCCCACGAACAAAAGCAAAAGAAAACATGCGTGGAACGTGGGAAAAGACGATTTGGCAAAATAAAAGAAAGTTCGATTTAAATTTAAAACTTAACAGTTTTGGTTGTCCTGCTGGGCATGTTTTTGCCAGTCACAAGCCTTCTGTTTGCAGGGCACTAGAAGGTAAAAGGAAAAAATAGTACCTTGATCAGGTGGGGAGCAGCGGTCAGGCACTGATTAAGCTGAATCAATCAACGCTTGGTCGCTGCTCTACAGAGAGGAACGGAAATGATGCAAGACATGCCTTGATGAATTAGGAAACTGTAAAGAAGAGTGCCACATAAATAAAAAAATGGTGAGAGACATGCGGGCTCCAAGCCCTTTACTGAATACTACAGAGTCTATCAAGCGAGACCCTAAAAAGGTCAGTTAGTTAAAATAAACAAACATTGTTACTTCTAAATATCAATATTCCAAGGACGCCTAGATGGTCGTCAAGCAAAAAGTTCCTAGTGCATGGAGGGGCTTATGGTAGTTCTGAAGAGAGGCAAAGGACTTGGTCAGAGGGTGGCCTTGTTGGTGTGGTAGGGAAGCAATACCTCAAACATTATTACTGGGGTAGGGGAGCTTGCAATTCGGAGTAATTAAAATTATCACAAAGCAATCAAGTAATTCCACATCAAAATAACAAGCGTGCGGGCTGACAACCATGCTCTCAGCATCAACGAGCGCAGAGTGAAGTGAATTTTACCATCCTCTGTGCATTTTTATTGCGGGGCTCATTTACATTTGACTTGGCGCGCAGAACGAGTGAGAACCAGGTCAATAGAAACAAAAATCATCTATTTAAAAAGTTTAGTTTCACGTGGGCCTGTTGTCCTTACTTCTTTCAGAATAGCTTTTGAACCTCTGTCCTGTGTGTGTCTGTGACTGTCACGTGAAAAGGCAGTCAGGGCATCCAGGTGGACCCCATGTCACCTGGGGCACCGCCCACCAGTGCTGGAGTTTTAAACAGCACCCGGTTGCATTTTGGGACTTGTGCCTTTTCAATGTGAGCTCAAAGACGGGAGCCTGTGAAATTCTATTGGCTAAAAAATATTAACAGCGGAATGTGAATAGGCCACACAAGACATGACGTCACTGGAAAGCTAAACAGTATGTTGGGGAGACTGGGTGCGGCAATAGGGCTGATGTCATGAATACGTGCAACTCCTCAGTTATTTTTGAATGAACTGCTCATTCATTAGATCCCACCCAAAGAAATGAGTCCACCAGTATGAACACTTGTTTCATTAGAAAATGATGGAGTCACATTGCCTATGTAGAGCAGGTGCTTATACCTTGGTTGGAAGTCATTGCTCGGAGAGTGTTGTCTTTTAAGGTGATTGCACTAGGTCCGAGCAGGTGGGAGAAGACTTGTGCAGTGACTGAGTAAGAGAGATAACCTTCAATTACCACATCACCCTCCCGACATTGTAATCATGTCCATGAAATGGTTTATCAACTCGACTTTCCACACTAAGTGAGGAGACTCAGGGTTACGGTGCTCATGAAGTGCACAGACACACTGAGAGCAACAGGTAGCGTGGCCGAGCGGCTAAGGCGCTGGATTAAGGCTCCAGTCTCTTTGGAGGCGTGGGTTCAAATCCCACCGCTGCCAGAGATGGATTTTTACAGATCTTAAAGACGCATCTCCCTTCTGACCCTTCAATTTGCATAAACAGTGACTCTACCAATAGGTCCCTAATTTTAAAACTCTTTTACAGTCTCCTTCTAAGTAAACTCCTAAACCGTGGACTCCAAGAAATCGGCTGATTGGCGCTGCTGTTGTTTTGCTTCATTCTGCTTAGATCACCTTCAAATGGAAGGTTTAACAAATCATTTGTTCTCCCCACGCGGTCACCCGCTCTTCTCTCTGCAAAATAAAATCGAACCTCTGTTAAATAAAGATTTAAAGTAAATTATCTATCTTCCCAAATAAAGTTGGTAAATGTGTTCTTCACAGTTATTTTAAAAATCAGGTTTAAAATAAACAACAGAGGTAGTCAGCAGGATTCAAACCCGTGCAGGGAACCCCCAAAGGATTTCAAGCCCATCACCTTAACCACACGGCCATAACTACCAGCTCTCAGTGAGCTCTACCGAAACTTTATATCACAACAAAATTGTGCAAAATGGCCGTGCAGACCTATATATGACTCCATTTAGTAGGATCTCTAACTGTGTGCAAAGGGCACATTGCTATGTTTCTGTCTAAGCTTTGCTTTAGGTCTGAGGTCTTAAGAACCAAAGCAGGCTCCACGCACACTTGCCTGCACAAAAAAACAAGCATTTGCAATGCGAAAGGTCTCACATTTGTGAGAGTTAGAGCTATTGGCGTTGCAAATGACAATGTCTTTTACCTAGGTTTTGGTTTTCTTCGGGAAAATTTGATGTGTCCACGTTGTGTTTTGGGGCACTTCCTGTCGCGGGCGCTAGGCCTACCCACACAAGTGAGGTAAAAAATGTTATCGGGAGACTTGGGGAAACATAGAATAGCAAAACAAGAGTTACTGCCCCTTGTCTTTATCTAAATTTTTTCCTTCCAAATATAAGACAGTGTGTAAAAAAGACGTCTATTTGAGAAATGCCCTTTAATTCGCATGCTAGTGTGGGCACCCCAGAATTCAGAGATGTGCAAATAACCACTGCTCCTTCACTCCTTATCTTGTGCCCATTTTGG